>NW_026652289.1:29584308-29784319 GCF_009828535.3 Hylobates moloch | reverse complement strand
GTGTGTGTGTGCACGTGTGTGTAAAATTCAAAACAAAAGGAAGAGGCTATGCAAAGACCTGAGGGAGAGAGAAAGATGGAGTAATAGAAATCAGATGAGATATTTGAAAACCTAAGTGAAGTGTAGTGTGTTTGAAACATTAAAAGGTAAAAAGAATAGCAAGGAGCACTCAGAAGATGAAAGGACCATGAGAGGCTTGCTACAGAATTTGGACTTTACCCTCAGTACAACGAAGAGTGATTGAACACATTTAAGCATATCAGCAACACAGACATAACACTAATGTTTTAGAAAAGTCACGATCTACAATGTAAAGAATAAGTTGAAGAGAGAACAGGCACTGTCGTTTGAATGTTTGTCCCCTCCAAAATCCATGTGTTGGAAACCTAACCCTCAATGCAACAGTGTTGGGAGGTGAGGCCTAATGGGAGATGTTTAGGTCGTGAGGGATCCACCATCATGAATGGACTAATGCCATTGTTGTGAGAGTGGTTATCACAGAGTGTGTTCCTGGTAAAAAGGATGAATTTGTCCCAATTTGTCTCTTGCTCTCTCCTACCCTCCCTTGCTCTCATGTGTGCTGTCTTGCCATGTGATGCCTTCCACCATCTTATGATGCAGCAAGAAGGTTCTCACCAGATGTGGCCCCTGGATCTTGGACTTTCCAGCCTCCAGAACTGTGAGTCAAATAAGCTTTTAGCTTTTGTAAGTTACTCTGTCTGTAGTAGTCTGTTGTACCAGCAGGAAGCCAACTAAGACACCTAGATAGAGAAAGAAAGGCCCCTTATGAAGCTGTTGAAAATAACGTGATGGACTGAATTAGGTGAGCAACAGAGGGAAAAAAGAAAAAGGTGACAGATGAGTCCATATCTAGGAATCTTAACATAGAAGAGAGGGAGCAGTCAAGACTGATACTTAGAGTTCCAGTTTTTGCCAGTGGGCAAGAGGTGAAATGGAGCAGGTTAATAAAAAAGAGGATCTCAGTTGTGTGACTGTTGACTTTGATGAATCTATTGAACATGCAAGAGACATCTTGTGGAAAGAGGGATTTCCAGTTCTAATATTTAGAGGAGATGACAAATTGGGGGAGTCTTCAACAGATAGATAGAGGGTTTTTGAAACCACAACAGGAATGGAGGGAGACGATTCTTAGAAATTATGCAAATTGAAATAAGACTATTTAAGATAGAAACCTGGGAAATACGAAAATTTCAGGATTCTGCAAAGGAATCTGCGATTTCAATGCAATTAGATGGGATGGAGAGAGAGTGTAGCATTAGGGAACAAAAAGGATACTCAGCAATGGAAAGAGGAGCAGGGAGATCAAAAAGGAAATGCCTCACTGACTTAGCAGCAAGACAATCGTTGATGCCTTTGGCAAGATCAGTTTCCATGGGTGTTGTGAGCAAAAGCCAAATTGAAAGGGGTTGAAGAGTGAGTAGAACTGAGAACTAGAGAGAGTGAATACAGACAACTCTTTCTAAAGGTTTAGTTGTGAAGGAGTGGTCAGAAAGTAGAGAAGCTGGCAGAAGGTGTGAAGCTGGGGGACACATTATTATAATGTGAGAACATTGAGTATGTTTGTGGGCTGATGAACAGGAGAAGAAGGAAAATAAAGTGTGGAGACAAAGGAAAGGGTCTCCTGGGAAAGCAGGAGATGTCAATGTGAGTACAGATGCAGGATTTAACCTTCAGCCAGGGAAATAACTTCTCTTTCCTGGGGCTTCTGTTTGTGGATTCAGGGGCAGGAAGTTGGAGTTCTATTTTGTCTCTGAACAAACAGGCAAGTGTATCAGGCAATAGTGATGAAAACAGTAAAGATTTGAAAAGAGAAAGCCGAATAAGGAAATATGAAAAGTGTTAAGGCCAGAAATTAATAGTGTTATTAATGTGTACAGTTGTGTAAACCTCTTCAATAACAGAAACTGTCTAAGTTAGACACACAGAAACAGGGTACTTGGATGGAGGATTTGCTAGGAGGATGGATAAAACAGAAATGGAGCTAGGTTATTTAAAAGTTGCCAAAAGAATGATTGAAGTCAGGGTCCATGATATCAAAGCAAGACAAGAAAGAAAAAGACAAGATGGAACTAATAGAGGGATCACAGGACGCCAGCCCCACGGAGTCAAGGAGAGAAATGGTGAGAATAACTGGGAGAGAGGGCTTGCAGAGGAGAACTGTGGTCAGAGAAGGGCATTCAGAGTTAATGTTTCAGAGGTAGGACAGTTTCAGATGATGACAACATCTGGGTGTGCGCGTAGTATTGGGTTACTAAAGACAGCAACATTGCTGGAAATGAAGTATTCAAGCAAGAGAGTGGCTAAAGGAGTAGGATGTGAAGTTAAGAGTATTAAAAAATGAGTTAGACGCTAACTTATTGAAGCCATGAGAGTGAGTGGCCAGATCAGTAGGTGACAGTAAAAATGAAGGCTAGAGAATAGTATAACCTGATGAAATAATCTCACATTAGTGGGGATTTTTACATAAGGCTAATGCAGTAATGCCGTGAAAGCAGCCTTGGGGATAAAGGAGGATGGCTGACATATTGCACATGTGGAAAAAACTAATTTCTACATGCAAAGTTATGTTCTTATGGAAGAGTCTGGTTCCTGTCATATCAAGAAGAGGTTCAATAAAGTGTCAAAGGGTGAAAAAAGGGATTTTTTTTGTATGCCTTCAAATGGGGATTTGAGGCAGTATATAGGTAGTCAGGGGGAAAATCAGCCAAAAATAAGAAGAGGGGAAATGTGGCTAGAAGGAAAATGAGAACAATATGTTACATAGTTTCAAATAGCTAGAAGAAAGACACAGAGTATTCCCAATGTAAAGAAATAATAAATGTTTGAGATGCTGAATATGCTAATTACACTGATCTGATAGCTATACATTATACGTATTGAAATATCACTTTGTACTCCATAAATAAGTACAATTATTGTATGTCAATTATAAAAAATTAAATTAAAAATTATAAAGCTAACAAGGGTGGCCGGTAATATGCAAAGTTTTCAAAAAACATATTCTAGCAGTTCCTGGTGGCCTGCTGCCCAGTCTCTGGAGACTGAATGTAGCTCAGGCAGAGGTCATGGGCCTTGGCAGTTGATCTGTAGATACTGAAGGTGTCTCACATTTGTTGATAACCTGTGTCCATTCCCACACCTCCATCTTATGACTGTAAGCTATCGAAATGTTCCTTCAGCTCACATACTCCTGTGTCCAACTTCAATTTGACAAAATGATCTTGGTTCACAATTATTTGCAGTTTTATTTGCTTCTCTTAACATGATCCCTCTAATGACTTAGTGTGCAGAAATTTTTCCTGGCATAGTCAGTCGATATTTGTCAATGACCTAATTTATAACCTAGTAGTTTACTAAGAGTAGTACAGACAGACTCTGTTCTTCTACTACTATCTCCATCCACAATCACCTATAAATGTTTATTGATACAAAAGTAAAACGTTCCTTACAGGCATGGTTCCAATTCTAAATTTCACAAGACTGAATTTTTAAAAATCCTTCCAAAATATATAAAGGCATTCCAGATTTAAGATATATTTACTTTGTAAAATAGCAGAGAAAACATAAAGAAACAGAAGTTTATAATATGCAAAGTTGTAGATATTTAGAAGTATTCAAAAGAAGGTCTTTGGCAAGATATTTTTTATATTTCTAATCAAAAGAAGGTAAGTGCTAATCTAGTACTTATGCAAGAGAAAATTCCCTGAAAAAATGAAAAAAGACATTCATAAAATGCCTCAACTCTTTATGATTAAGTTCAATAGACAAAAAACTTTGTCAAATTACTGTGAAAATTTCTAAATGTTTATTTTCATTTCTATACTTACCTTATTGCAATCCAGTAACAGTTCAGAGGCAGGTATCAGGCTATGAATCACATTTTGAGTAGCACTGGCTTAGTGGTCTTCATCCAGTGTATTTCTAGTGGTTCACTACTAATTCCTATGGAGAGCTTTGTTTTCCAGAACAAAAATTAAATCAAAATGCGGATGAAAGTCAATACCTCCCTCTTAAAAATAGAAATCTTCTTTGTATTCATCATGCCTTAATATTGTATTCTCTTCTTACACCAAATAGTTTCTCTGGGTGTCTGGGAGAAGAAAGCATCAGTAAGAACAGAATGAAAAAGGAGACCTAGGAGATATGCTGTATTGTTGATTTCTGGTCGTATGTAACATTTACATGCCAGTTTTCATCTGTTTCTTCTAAACGAGCACAACTCTTACTAATGTTCAGTGTCCTGATAGTTAAGGTGTTGGCAACGTTTCCTTGGGAGCAGGACTATTGTTTTTTCTCCTATATCAAATGACAGACCATTGATTCTCTAAGGAATGTCAAAAAACTATTACAGATTTTAAGACTAAACTGATAGTGTGTATAATAAATTTAAGATTATTTTAGTGACTCATTCCAAAATTTGAGATAATCTGTTTTTCTTCTGACAATAAAAAGAAGGTAAATTGGCTTAATACTATGTGTCAGGGTGGAGGCCCAGCATGGCCCTGTGGTATTTGAACACTTGTGGGTGTGAGTTCTCGTTGAGGATGATGTCCTTGCCTTCCATTCCTTGCTATTGCAGTGTCATGCAGCTTACTTGCTCTCTGCCCTGTGCCACAGGCCTTCTCTCACTCGGCAGCTGACGCTTCATGTGTTTAGCTCCAATGTTTGGAATCTTTGCTTTCTTTTCTCACCCTCTGAATCACTTATTATCTTCCTAACTAAAGCACCTCTTCATTAACATATGATGAAATGCATGGAGTAGTGTGGGACGCCTTGTTTTAAAAGGCCTACTAATGACACAGAAGCAAGATTCTCCCTCCCAGTACCAATGTCTCGGCCTCTGTGACTCATGACCTAGCTGTCTAGTCCTCTCTATCTCTATTTCTTTTTTTTTTTTTTTTTGGATTGGAGTCTCGCTCTGTCGCCCAGGCTGGAGTGCAGTGGCTCGATCTCGGCTCACTGTAAGTTCCGCCTCCCGGGTTCACGCCATTCTCCGGCCTCAGCCTCCCGAGTAGCTGGGACTACAGGCGCCCGCCACCACGCCCGGCTAATTTTTGTATTTTTAGTAGAGACGGGGTTTCACCATGTTAGCCAGGATGGTCTCGATCTCCTGACCTCGTGATCTGCCCGCCTCGGCCTCCCAAAGCGCTGGGATTACAGGCATGAGCCACTGCACCCAGCCTCTCTATCTCTATTTCTATTTTATTTATTTATTTATTAGAATCCATAGCTTTTTCCGTATTTACCATCACCTTGAACTAGGAAAATGAAGTATGGAAAATAATTAAACCATTAAAATGTTAATATTTTTTCTATACTAGCCTTCCTGCAGCTGGAATATAATGAGCTAATGAAGCCAAAATTTTTTTCAATTTTATTTTTTAATCCTATGCTATATAGTTTGAAATAGCAAAGAACAAAATCAAGGTTGTAAGAAGATGTACAATCGGTGATTGAGAAGATATTCTAATGGAAATATGGGTTATAGTTAATGCTGTGTTTGTTCATTTTTAAAATATCAATTTAGCACTTACTATGTTCTAAGTCTTTGGGATACAACAGTGAATGAAACAGATAAACATATTCTAGAGAATTAATGCGGAGAGTATTGTTAAATAATTCAGCATAACATTTAAATTATGTTTAATAACATAATTTCAGACCCAACATATAAAAACAAACTGATTTTGTAAAATAACATTAAACATTATTTGGGTACTCAATAAATTGGAGTGCATCTGCTTGAACTATAAGAGACTTATGACATCCTGGAGAATGTTAGCTAGCTTCCTATTGGGGGAAAAGTATAATTTGATAAGTGTTCTTAATATTTTTAGGAATTCATATTCTCTTTAATTCTGTCAACATGCTTCTAAGTACTGAAAATCATATTAGGAAAAAGCTGGCATTCAAACATGCCATAATCATTATTTTTAGTCTAAATGTTTGTGTATTTGAAAGACTTACTCCTTGAGCAAGTGCTTATTACGGAATATTTTTTATAAAGTAAAATACAACCACATATTAAGACACAGTTGTTCTAATCATGCATGTGGCTATTTTATTGTGCCCGTTATATAAACACTACACCATATTTTGCCAACAGAAATGCAAAAACATTATGAAAGTGTTACTTCTGATCAGATATGTATCTGAAGCCATTGAGTTTTTATATCAGGGATTGTATTATTCTGGCCACCTGGGGAAATAAGCAGCCAGGAAAATGTGGCTTGGACTGGAACAAGACTAATGCACTAATACTTATTTATGAAAGCATCGTATATTCTTCTCTTCCATGAATTATTGCAGTAAGAGTTTCACTGCGGTGAAGTAAGGTGAAAATAAAAGCTGGAATGCTTCACTACGTGAATGCGCCACAACCTACCACTGAAGAAAGATTAAGGATTTTTCTTTGATTTTTAAAAAAATTAAAACAAATTTATTTAGAGTCTCACTTACTGCTCAGTTAGGATAGAGACCTTTCAGCAGGGTAATATGTTGTTGCATGAGCAGATTTTTTAAACAGGAAAAAAGAGTATTCACTGAGGTTTTATGAAGATTAATCAATACTCTGGATAGACATTAGATTAACAGTCTTCAGATCCATTAGAAAAAGATGTGCTCAGATAGTTTAATTTAATATTTTTCATCTTCCAAAGATTATTCATGTGAATATCCTTGATGAGTTCATTGTTGTCTTCAAGAAAAAGCCTGCACTTCCTTTTAGAGCTATATAATCAAATGACCCATCAAATTAATTAATAGAATTTTAATCTAGTGCAGCTAGCATGCTAATTAACTTGTCAAGTATGTACACAAAGTCTCCATGCAAGTTACCTTTGAAAGTCTTTGCAAGTGTGTTATGTGTGATTGCAAGTGCATGGAGTACCTTTGAAGCAATACACAAGAACCTTGGAAGGAACAATGGCTGGTTCCACTGAAGGAGGAGAACTGGGCAGCTGAGAAGCAAGGGAAAAGGAAGACAGACATTTTAAATTATGTGTCTTTTGTATTTTGAGTTCTGTTCCATTAGCACATATTACTATTTTTAAAATTGTTTTAATTAAGTATTTGCACACGATGCAACAAAAGAAAGAAATGTAAGAGAGGGACAAGAAAAGGGGAACAAAGGGGACGTGAGAGGGGAGGAAGAGAGAAGCAGGGAACGCTTAACATTCTGTTGTAACCCACTATTACAAAAATACCCTAATCTGAGATCCTCTTTCCTTCCTACTCTTCTCCCCATGAAAGTCTGAATCTAGTTCAAGTCCTCATCATCTCTCGCCTGGTTGACTGCCACAGACTTCTGTCTTCCCTGACTCTGATGTTATCTGAACCATCCGCAGAATAAAGATCCCTGCCTGCCCCGCCTCCATCAGTCGCATTTCCTCCTACCTTGTGCTTGAAACTCTAGCAACACTCAACTGCTTGTTTCTTTTTCAGCAGTGCATGTATTTCCTGTTCTTCATGCTATTGCTCCTGTGGTTATCACCACTTCAAACACGCTATGGCCTTCCATTGCATTTATGACATTGTATTGTAATTATCTGTTTGTGTGAATATTTTCCTCCCTGGACTCAATAGACTTTATTTACACTAGCAGGATCAGGGTCCACTCTTCTGTCAACACGTAAGGCTGCTCAACACGTATTGATCAACATTGGGAAAGACAGCGCCCTCAACCTAACTCTGTGAGATCTTAAGAAAGGCACTTTAGCTGCTACTTCCCTATTTCATAAATGTAAACAGCACAATATACCAAAATAAGTTATCTCTTGTGAGATTATCCACTAGTTAATGTTTCCATTCTATCTAAAACCCAAATGTGCTAGTACCCATATCATCACCGTTGACTTCCTCACATTTTTATTATGGAATTTGTCCAACATATTCAAAAGTAGAGACAATAAGTAATGAGCCCCATGTGCCGACATCTTGACAGTTTTACTTCATGTATTCCCCAAACACCGATGTATAAAGCAAGTCTCAATCACTGGAACGTTTTACCTGTAAACACTTAATTATACTTCTCTATCACAATAAGGATTTTTTAAACATAATGACCATGACAGTGATTGATATTCTATCTATGACATCATAATCTATTTTAACATTTTAAATAATTATATTAGCAAGTCTAAATTCCAAAATCATTTTCAATCTGTTTAAATAATTGGGGCATCACTCTACTTTTTGGACGTTTCTCTTCAGTAACTGGAAAAGGTTCGGCAAAGATTAACAATCTGCATTTTTGCAGATGGACAAGGACTGTGTGTTCATGTCAGGCCTGAAGAGTATTAAAAGAACTCTGAGGAGGATGTTTCAAATATCCTGGCTATGCCACTCAAACTAATGCTATTAGTCTGCTCCTACCTCTCCCTCAAGTCTCATATATACTAAATTCCTATCTATAACTTTTCAGAAAATATTAGCCTCTTATCAAAGATAGCCCCAAAGCAATGAAACTATTCAGTTCCAAAACCATTACATTTACTATGATTGTCACAACAATAATCCTTTCCTAAATGTATACATTGTTTTAAATGTCTCAGGACACTCAGAGTCAATATTAGTTTAATTTTTACTTTAAAAAACGAAAGTTGAAGTCAATAAATCTCACCATGGGCAACCTGTTTCCCAGCTTGGGCTGCAGACACAACAATTTATCTCTTGGAGTTACTTACCCATAACTCTCTGGAGCTATATTTGTGACTGTCCTAGGAATATCAGCTAAAGACCAACAAAGAGGTGAAAGTTCTGTTGCAGTCAAAGTGATACTTGTCCTTACAGAGAGTTAAAATAATAGATCATAATAATAGAAATACAAAAAATATAGTAGGCACGTATATTTATATATGTGAAAGACCGAATACATATGAGTAGAAAATTAATGCCAATAATCCAACTAAATCCATCAATCATTAAAAAAATTGTACAGTTTTCTATTGTTTCAAATCTGCTGATTTTTCTGGTTATGTATGTACTCTTTAGAGAATGTTAAAAAAATGTGTTAATGCTGACAATTAACTTTTAGGAAAAATAAAACCAGAAACAAAAAATCCTATTGTAATATCCTAGTAACGCCTAAAGAATCAACAATTACTTTGTTTTGCTTTGTTTTGTTTTGTTTCTCTTTTAAACTGAATAAGCCATACGATCCTATTGCTTGGTTTGTCACCAGTAGATGCCGATCATATTACATAGTTTGGCAATGGTTTTTAATACAGATACAAACATACATACAATTTGGCATGAGTAAAGGAGAAGCAGTAATTACGTAATTTAAACTACTTACACTTAAGTAAGTATAGATGAAACATTAATGAACCATGTCATGGCAATACTTTTGACTGCTTAAACATCATTTTCAAATTTGCTTTTGAAAAACTAACTTTGAAATATTTAATCTGCTGAGAGCTAAGCCATCAGTTTTTGCGAGTTTATATACAATAGGAAGCACAAAGTATGACGGAATGATCTCCAGGTTAAGGGAAATCTTACATAACTATTACTACTACTGCTGCTAAGCTGTCTCTTTGGGTAGGAATTTATAGTTTCCCAATGGCATTTTAATTTACTTCATTTTACTTCACAATGCTTAGGAGTTGGGCAAAGCCCGTTATTACCCATTATTCTCTGAAGTTCAGAAAAATTACAAAATGCATAACTTCTGGTATGCTGGAAATATATACACCTTCATCAGGGTGTTGGCTACATTAGTGTAAATATATGTAAATTTCCATCAAACTATACAATTACAATTAATGTAATCTATACTTTAATAAAAATATTAAGAAGAAATACACTCAAAGTGACAAACTGAGTAAACTAGAAAGGCTTTCATATACTGTGTAACAATATTTAAGTCCTATTAAGGAGATAGCCTCTAGAAGCTTCTTCCTGAAATAATATGACTATTTAGTTAGACAGAAAAACAAATGAACTTCCACTAAAGTGGTAGGAAATTTTACTGACTGCACCTTGCTAAACAAAATGCAAGACAATTTTCTTTTCTAGTAGTCAATGTCCACAGCCCTCATAGAATAAGATAATGCAAAAGGTGATTTTATTGACTATTCACTGCAATACCTAATTACATAAGTAGCTGCTCATTTAGCAAAAATAACCAAACTAGTCATTCCCTTTTTTTCTGTGGGATTCGGCTATTCTAATTCTTGGCCCAACGGACCACGAAGGTGGTCATGAATCAACAAATTATTTTGCCTGCTTAAATTGCATGAATTTACAAATTGGTTATTCAGAATTAACATGAAAAAATTTGGAGAGTGAGTTGGGTCAGTGTATAATGAGACATCCGTAGCTTTACGGTAGTGGGGGCAGAGTGAAGTGGGTTGATGGGCCTTTCTGTAGCCTTATGAGGCAGAGGTTATAAAGCATTCAAATACATTCTTTAGTGAAAATGTATGGTGCCCAAGTTTAATATTTCCTACTGCTCTATTTTGGTAAACACTGCATGAGTCACTAGACCATAAAGAAAGATTTCAGAGAGGTTACATGGGTAGTGGCTATAGCTGACATAGGTTATCATGTCAAAGGATATTTCAGCCACGGCTAACATATAGAAGAGTCACACAAAAACATGCCTCTATAAATGAATGTTTGCAGATTTGGTAGGACTTGGGCACTGGAACTAACATATTCTAAACTGGGATAGCAATACTCTAACAGTAAGATGAAAAAAGTACAATCCTTTATCAAATTGCACATCTTTTTATATCGCTTCACTTAAAGAATCTTAGTTATATACTCAGGATGTTCCAAGAGAATGAATTGAGAAGGAGCTATCTTGGGAATTTAAGAATAACCTTAATCCAAGTGACTTCTAGACCTATAAATAGTAAAAAACGCATCTCAACATAATATGCATCTGGAATTACCTACTGATTCTTCATGGATATTTCTGTGGGGTAGGGGGAGAGGGGAGGGATAGCATTAGGAGATACACCTAATGTAAATGACGAGTTAATGGGTGCAGCACACCAACATGGCACATGTATACATATGTAACAAACCTACACATTGTGCACATGTACCCTAGAACTTAAAGTATAATAAAGCATATATAAAAAATATATATATATATATATATATATATGAAACTTGGTTCCTCAGGCATCAGAGATCAATGGAGACTTTCAGCATGGAAATGGCCTATCAGGTCTGTCTTTTGAGAAGAACACTGTAATAGAACAGTGCAGGTTACTCACTTCCTTCTTTGTAAACCCAAACCATGGTTCTTCAAGTTCAAGTGCAATAACTTTGGAATAACAAGGTATCAGTCATCTCAATTACCACCCATAGTACTATAAATGAGTGCCATCTTTCTGAAAAGCGGTTTGGTGCCTTAGATGTCTTCAAATATGCATGCCCTATCGTCCTGGAAATTCCACTTCTAGGACTCTATCCTGAGGAAATTATGAAAAAGGTACAAAATATTTACGTACAAGACAGCTCATTTTTAGCATTGTTTGTAAGAGTGAAAAGTTGAAAACCCCAAATGTTCAATAAAAATTAACTGGTTAAGTAAATTAAAAAAAAAGAAAAGAAATTTCTCATAAGCTGAATTAAAGTGTCTAGCCTTATTAGGCTTCCTGATTTTTCTTATTAATAATTCTAGATATGAACAAATGAGGATAGAATAAAATTATGATCTTTTTATAGTTTACACTTACTGTCAGTTTAATGTATGTTGGTGTGGTTATAAATTTTAATGAAATAAATTAGACTTACCTTTAGCACTTTTGCTTCTTGGAACAAGAAAAATAAATTAAAGATATTTTTTATTAGTCACTCCTTTATAGAACTGATGAGATATTAGAATACATAGGAATTGTTTTGTACTAGAGAGAGGAATCAGGGCAGGATGACAGTCACTTACGGAGCTATAAGCCATTGCTGTATTACAGTGTGTTAGTCTGTTCTCATGTTGCTAATTAAGACATACTCAAGACTGGCTAATTTACAAAGGAAAGAGGTTTAATTGACTCACAGTTCAGGATGGCTGGAGAGGCCTCAGGAAACTTACAATCATGGCAGAAGGGGGAGCAAACATGTACTTATTCACATGGCAGCAGGAAGGAGAAGTGCCAAGCAAAAGAGGAAAAAGCCCCTTATAAAACCTATGAAACCATCGGCTCTCCTGGGAACTTACTGCCACAAGAATAGCAGCATGGGGTAACTTCAACAATGATTCAATTACCTTTCACTGGGTCCTTCCCGCGACACATTGGGTACTATGGAAACTCCAATTCAAGATGAGATTTGGGTGGGGACGAAGCCAAACCATATCATACAGTCACCTGAATACCTTGTTTTAAAGTAGTTGGTTAATGTTCTAGGACACTGTGGCATCTAACTTACTCTGTGTGTGTGTGTGTGTGTGTGTATGTTGTGTACATTTGTGTGCACTCTCTAGTTTTGTCTCATGATCCCATCAAATATTCTCTCGAGTCCTACTGAATTTTTCTTGAAATATCTATACATTTCAAGAATTTGTCAACTATAAGCAGATTATATGGCAACTCTGAGGAGAATTAAATATGGGTTATATGCAGTGTTGGCATCTGAATTAATTCTCTTGAGCATTTATTTTTCATATAATATTGTGATAATAGCTTATTTACTTAGTTTTTTTATTTCACATATGCTTATGTAAAGTTTAACAAGAATAGACAACAGTTGCTAACTTAGAACATCAGGTTATTAAAAACTGGAGTGTACAGTTAGAAATATTATTTTTCTTCAAGGCAGAAAAAGCTTTCTGGCGTAAACTCAAAAGCTGCATTTCCTTGCTTTTTACCTTAAAGTAAAACTGACAGCTGGAGTTCAAGACCAGCCTAACCAAATGGCGAAATCCCATCCCTACTAAAAAATACAAAAATTAGCCGAGTACAGTGGCAGGTGCCTGTAATCCCAGCTACTCGGGAGGCTGAGGCAGGAGAATCGCTTGAAACTGGGAGGCGGAGGTTGCAGTGGGCCAAGATCGTGCCATTGCACTCCAGCCTGGGTGACAGAGTAAGACTTTGTCTCAAAAAATAAAAATAAAAAAAAGAACTGACAGCCATGAGTTAAGGAAATAATTATGGGAAAAGATGCAGTGAAAAATAAACCAAGAGAGAAGAGACATGTAATACCTATGAATTACCACTTTATATGGTCAGCATTTTTATTTGTGGATATACTCTATGTCTTTTCTGTACATAAATAAATATGGTCATAGTACACGCAAAATATTTATAAATTACTTGTCAGGTGCAAGTACTTATTTATATTTGATGTTTATTCCTCCTATCACCACACAATCGAGGCATTTTAAGGATATTAAAAACACAAGTTAGGTCTCGCCATACGTATAATAAATTTCACTTCATCAAAATAATTAATCCTATATCTGAAATATAGTTTTGATAGATTGAGTTTCTTTTCTAAGTAATGAATAAAGGTGGCCAGTAAAATATTGTTTACAAGCTTCCATGTTAAGATGGTGGGTTCAGAAATTTAATTTGTCTCCCATAAAATTTCACAAAACGAGCAAAAAAGAACAACAATGACAGCAATAAAACCCAATCAGAAAATGTTCAACAGCAACCACCAAACCAGAACAAGAGAATAACATATTGTAATTTAATAAGCCAGTCCAAAGAAAGCAACAAATGTTTCCAGAAGAAACGGAAGAAGCTCCCAACCATGCCCTCATCCTGGAAAAGAGCCAGCCAACCCTCCCTAATGCCATATAAATGTTGGCATCTTTTTATTTTGATTGAACACGAGTGGAAAGTGCTCCAGGGGCGAAGTGGGTGAAGTTAGGGGAAATAAACTACAAGAGATCTCTGATAGAAATAAAGACTCCAGGGTTACACAGAGAAAAAATCCTTCCCCAGAGTATCTGCCACTAGGTGGAGTGAACCCTGGAATAGGGCAGAGGAGACGGGAGAGCTCAGAGTTCTAATAAAGATTTCATGCCACTTCCTCTCAGCTCTCCTGTGTGCATGACTTCCTCCCCACCTCCAAAGTGGCTGAAATTTCCTCAAGCTACAGAAAATTGTCTACAGTATAAAACATTCAGCTTTTAGACTCTAGTTTGGAGGTGCAAAAGATGGGTTTCAGAAAATGCAAGAAAGCGTCACTACAATGTCACAGGATCTTTGGGGTCTCACATTTCCAGCCAGTAACCTCTGTGGCCAGTGGCACCTTTGCCTGAGTTTTGCTCAGGCACACTGGGCTCCTTCCCCCCACTTGGCCTGGCAGGCTGCACTTGTATCATGCTACCAACCTGGATCCTCCGCCTGCCAAGTGTGAGCCAGGCATGGAGTGGTGAGGGGTGTGTGAGAGAGTGTGGGGTCTGGCCACTGTGCACAACCAGACATTCTGGCTGCAGCAGGGCAGGCAGCTCCAGGTACTGGCACAAGCGCCTGCTCACTGCAAGGCTATGGCTGGACCAGGTGTACTGCAAATAGCTGCCACAGCTGACACCAGGAAACACAGTGGTGCCTGGAAGCTTGGAGACACCAGGAACTACAGAGCCCCAAAGAGGGTGTCACTGCCCTGGCTCGGGGAGCTTCTAGGTCTGGGCTTCCCAGGGGCCACAGCTCTTCTCTCCTTCTCCCTTCTCTCCTTCTTGTCACCCGCAATATGGCGAGCAAGGTGCATGTTTCAGCGCTGTTTGTGTTACAGCTCTTTCAGCCCCACCATTTGGCAGGTCTCGACTTCTTGTCTCGCATCCAGGAAAGATGAGGTATGTGGACAAGTGAGCAAGGCAGAGAGGTGCTTTATTGAGCAACAGAACAGTTCAGTAGTTGGTAGCTTCTCTCCTCAGGCAGGTCGTCGTGATGAATCTGCAGCTCTCAGCAGAGAGGAGAGCCTGGAGTGGGTACCTCCTCTACGCAGGCAGGTCATCCTGTCTGCTGCTGAGCTCTCCGTAGAGAGGAGACCCACAGTGGGTAGCTTCTCTCCAGAAGCAGGTTTGTCCTGTCATTTGCCTGAGTCTGGCCGAGTCCAGGATTTTTATGGGCTTTAGAGGAGAGGAAGTGAGTGCTGATTGGTCCGTGAGTGATTATGGGCAGGCCCTGAAAAAGTGCCGTTAGTTCTCACTCTGGTCCATGGAACTGACAGCCCGACCCGCAGGCCCCTCAGGTCATCCCTGGCCTGAAGCTGGTGTTCCAGCCAGGAGCCTGTCTGCCTCCTGCTGCCATTAACCTGCCATCCGCAGTACCCACAGTGCCCAGGCTGCTTGTGCTGAGGGGCACCTGCAGGCCTGTGCCAAGCTGCCCTTATCCCCACCTCGACCTCCCTTCCATGCTTGTCAGTGCCCAAAGTCCAGAGGGGGCTGAAGCGGCAGGGGGCTGGCATGTCAGCGCCACCCTGAATCCCTGCAGTATAGCCATTTAAGTATTGATTCTTCCTATCCACGAGCTTGGGATATTTTTCTATTTGTTTGTGTCTTCTCTGGAGTAGTTTTTAAACAACAGAAATTTATTGCTCACAGTTTTGGAAGCTAAAAATTCTAAGACAAAGGCACTGGCAGATTCAGAGTCTTGTGATGGCCCTGCTTTCTAGTTCACTGAGGGCACATTCTAGATGAGTCCTCATGTGGCAGAAGTGGCAAACAAACCCTCTTGGGCCTCTTTTTTTAAGGGACCTCATCTCATTTATGAGGGCTCTGAATTCATGATATGATTGCCTCCCAAAGGCCCGATATCTGAATATCATCATATTGGGGGTTAGGATTTCAATATATAAATTTGTGGATATTCAGACCATAACAGACCTTCCAACCCGCATAGCTATAGTTTAATTAATGTTCACAGTCATCAAAAAAATAAGACTACAGACACAACCACAGTCTTATAAGAAGGCTTGCTGGAAACTTCAATTTCCTATCTCCTATCAGCTTTATGAATAACTGAATAATTGAAAAATAAAAACCAAAAATCTTATTTATTATATATTTTATTGAAAACTGGTTAGCAATAGATAAATTACAAATAGAGCCTGGAAATAAAAATGAGAGAAGAATGCAGACTTAAAAACTTATAGAGAAAGTAAAAAGGGAGCAGGTTTTTGAAATCAGGTTTTATGATATGGAAAAAAAATGTCCTTTTTTTGCCAACAGGATTATTTCGAATAATAAATCTGCCAGTGCCAATCAGAAACGCCATTTACACAATATTTGCATGCCCCTAGTTACCTATTTTATACATATCAACTCCCTGAGATAGGGGTATCCGTGTCTCTAAATGGAAAACGAGTGTATTCTATAGGTTAATATGTTTTCTGTTTATGGGCACAATTCATTCTCAACTTCTATAATGTCTCAGGTATAATTCATAATATTGAGCAGCTGGTGACAAGTAACATACAAAAATTATATCCTACAATTTCCGTGTGTTATGAACGCGGTCTTATCAATAGCTGTTAGAACATTTAGCAGCTAGCCAGCTATGGGACTTTCCAACCTAGAAGGCCTCTTCCTCCCTATCATTCAATATTGTATATCTCAAGGCCTTTTAATCATTTCCTTACATCTTGGTACCTGAAGAAGACAGTGAACATGTATTCATTGAAAATGTGAAACTACTTGAACTTGATGGTGATCTAGAGTTTTCTTCTCTCTTCCTGCTGATACGGGAGTGCTGGGAAGGGAAGAGTGTGGTCCCTTTAAATGATACGGAAGGGGATAAGGGAAGTGCTGTGTAGAGGAAGGCATGGTCCCTAGCTAGGGCTTTACCCCCACGGACCTAGGTGAGAACAGGCACTCCTGACTTCATGCCCAAATGCTGCATTTCCCAAGACCGCCCTGGCCCACCACCTCCCCATCCAAGGTCTATAAAAAGCCCAAGATCCTAGCAAGGCAGAGACAGAAGCATCTGGACATTGAGAGGACACATCAGTGGAAGAACACACAAGCGGCTGGTTGTGGAGAGCACACTGGTGGAAGAGCAGCAGAGAGCTACCTCCACTCAATAAAACTTTGCACTCATTCTCCAAGACCATGTGTGATTGATTCTTCTGGTACACCAAGGCAAGAACCTGGAGATACAGAAAGCCTTCTGTCCTCACAACAAAGTAGAGGGTCCAGCTGAGCTGGTTAACACAAGCCGCCTAGAGAGGGCAAACTAAAAGAGCACCCTGTAACACACACCCACTGGCACTTCAGGAGCTGTAAACATTCACCTCTAGACACTGCCGTGTGGTTAGAGCCCCACAGCCTTCCCATCTGTATGCTCCCCTAGAAGTTTGAGCAGCAGGGCACTGAAAAAGCAAGCCACACCCCCACCACACACCCTGCGACGGGGACAAGGGGACCTTTCCCATTTCATTACCTACTAAACTCATTAAGAACTCAACAAAATGGCCATTATGTCATTGTTATAAGTCTGGTCAAACTCTTTTTATTCTCTAGTTGGGCAGCAAGATTCTACTCTACGATCCACTGCAGCTCCCCATTGATGAATTTTGTTCTTTGAACTGGAGAAACTGTAAGCACAGGAGTACATGTTGTTTTCAATTTCTACCTTGCACGAACATTTGAAGAAGTTTGACCAAAGATAATAATGTTACACTTTTTTTGGCTTTACAAATTAGAATTAATCAATGATGTCTTTACTTAATTAAATCTTAAAGCCAATTAATGGCAGTTACCGTGAAATTAGTCAGATTCTATAATTTGAAAGAAACTTACACATGTGATCACACAATTTAATATTTATGAATAATTTTCTCATGACTAAAGAGATACCTGTTAATGGGCTTCTAAAAATGAGATTCAGTAATTGTCACTTAAACAACTCATTATCTGTTTCAGAATTTTACCAGTCAAGCTTTTTTTTCATTTCTAATGCAGAATGAGAGGAGGGTGGAGAGAACCCGTAGTCACTATTCTTTCCATTATAGTTGTCCACTACCTTATGTCAGTTTCCCAAAGGTATGATGGAGTAATCATTGAGGTCGCCTTTGCTTCTGGAAAAAGAAAAAAGCTTCATTTAAATTACCTTAGCTAGTACCAATTTTTTTTTTCAATTCTATTTTAGTCCTTTCCCCCCTGCTGCCACCTCATTGTTTTACAAGTAATGATAAATGTGATAATGAGTAATGACATCTATTCACAGAAAATGTGAAAGGTCTGAAGTTACAGTATTTTTCATTAGGAAAATGTGTCTCTAGCAGAGTCAGGCACCTTGACTTAATCAGCCTAGCTCCAATTCTATAAAAAAAAAAAGAATTTTCCTTAAATTTCAGAGTCCCCTTCTTCCTCCTCCTCCCCATCTTCACTCCTAATAGCTACATAAGCTTGTTCATAGTAGTTTAAGTGTAAATAAATGTTTCAACTCTTATTTTTATGCAAATGATGTAGGGTTTTCTGATTAATCCCTGGGAGTTTTTGGATATGAAACATTGAGTACATGTTTTCAAAGTGAATTCTCAGTATCCTTCATCTGCTTCCTTCCAATATGCGGAATACAATGAATGATTAGTGTTAAACCGGGAAAGCAAGATGTATGTAGAGATTAAAAATGACCTTGCTTTCTTGGTCTCCATTTGGGACTAGCCATATGGTGCAGAGAGGCTATCTTAAAAACATGAGGTCACCCATGTTATTTCTATAGCTCTTCTATATCAGGATGTCAAAGCAATTTATCTCTAAATTGTCATCGATAGTATGTTATTTGACCTCCAACTAAAATAATACTACCTCTGTAATTAATGTAAGAAAAATGATCCACCATAAAAGTCTGTCAGTTTTATATAAATACAGCCTTTTGTCAGAGGGTTACTTGAGAAAAAATGGAGAGTTGTTAAACATTTGAATACCATGCATTTATGCTTACAAATATAATATATCTATATAGTAATATCATACCAAACATATAGGCAAATTTGTAATATGAATATTACCAGTTAAACATTTGAATACCATGCATTTATGCTTACAAATATATCTATATGGTAACAATATAATACCAACAATACAGGCAAATTTGTAATATGAATATTACCAAGATAAAGTTTAAATGCAACAAAAAAGAATGCAATTAATTTTGTTATAGCAGAGAGGTAGGTAAGAATTTTTTTAAAAAAATAAAAATAAAAATAAACATATGTACATATATATACATATACGTACACACACATAGTTTTCTTGGCTTTTTAACTTTCACAGAGTAATTTCAACTGCCTTTTTAAAGGTAACATCATAATCCAAATATCTCTTTCTGCAAATTCAAGGCGAAACAATATGATATCCATCTTCATTATCTTTCCTTTCTCCTTTCTCATCACAAAGGCCACAGTGTGTTATCCAGATTTGTCCTTTCTTGGCTCATTTCAAGCTTCATCAAACATTACCTATTTTGTGTATCATGTCCTCAAGTCACCAGTCAATATAATATCTACCTCCTACTTTAATATGTATGTGGATACGTATATTACTCTATGTAACATCTGGGGAAAAGAGGTTTAAAACCACAACTCTTACCATGGCAATTCACTGTCATGGTAAGAATGCCAGGCAGGCTAGTATATAAGGTACTAATAACTAGTACCTTTCTGAGTCCTTGTCTTACTTCTCAAATTAACTAATGTAACGAGCTTTCCACTATTCCAAAAAGTAAGATCTACTTTGAAGTGTGGATATTCAGGAACCATGTTCCCAACCAACATCCAAAGCCAAAGCAATAAGCATGTTGTCAATTTCGACTCTTTCTGTGAAGACTCTATCAAACATAGATTCTTGGATCTACCAAAATATATCTCCTTTTCCGTGATCTTGTTTTCACTTTAACTGCTCGCTGCAAAAAAAAAAAAAAAAAAGAAAAAAAAGTCTTAGCTAAATTACTTTTAACCATAATAGTTGCTTTTTGATCCTTACAAATAATACTTGGGTATAAACACCATCAACAAACTTCTCATTTCCAGTTTCTGGCCCAGGATACAGAAAGCCTTTATCATTTCAGACTCATGCAAGCATTTTGTGTCCCAGGCAATAAATATTAATTCCAGTAAGTGTTTACTTAAATAAGTTTGTGGCCACCTGCAGAACCGATTATGTAACACCCCCATAACTCTCTGCGTGCTAAAATATCACACTTTGAACAAGGCTTTTGGTTCAATCAGTGTATCAGCCCAATACATTGCTGCTTCTAGCCTCAACATCCTTCCCTTCTTTCCAGAGGAAGAAGGTGGTAAAGCCGTTTCCTTCCATTGCTGTGAATCAAAAGACATTTGACCGTTTGACAAGGGCAACAGAATGCTGCCTGCCTGCTGTCTATCCAAAAACAAGGAGGAATTTTGCAAGTGTTGCAAAGTAAAATTCTTCATTCAGAAAGATTTTTATTCAGATAAACAAATTGGTTAACGAATGCAGCTTTAATTGCTCCTAGAGTTTGAAAGGGATTGTTTTTATAATAAGCTATTACTTTCACCCAATTCATATTATAAACCATTCCAAGGCTTTAAACAAAAACTAAATGGAGCGTATCTGTAAAAGTAACAACTGGCCTTGAATATAAACTTGGAATTAAATAAAATCATGTTATATGCTAAAAATCAATCAAAAATTAAATATTTATATCATCATTATTTAATTTATTCACTTCTTGATTAATTCATCAATTCATATGTTTTAGAACCACAATTTAACTCTATGCTTATGTCACTTCATTATAAAAAGGCTACATAGAACAAATAATTAGAAAAAGTTTCTATTCTTCATACACATATGAGAGCTTGCATGATACACTGAATACTCTAGATAAAGTTATGCCTTTCCAATTAATAGATGTAAAGATGCAGGGATGAAGAAACTGAAAGTTCCTAAAAATTAGTCCTTATATCTCATATGCCTGGAAATGTAACCCAACATTCTATCAAAAGAGATTTGTAGTGGATTCATATTACAGACAGACACTGAAAGCCAAGCACTTAAAACAAACTTAATTTGCCAAAATTTCAAAGTGGAAAAATTTCAGAAGCCTTCTGATACTTACCAGTGCATAGGAATTATGCATTTACTGGCATCATGCATTTGTAGTCTGAAGAAATACAGTAATACTACATGGATTTCTGATGTATTAAAATGTCTTCTTTCCTAGGGCACTAAGGCAAATGCACTCTAGGTTGGTTGCCTGAGCTTGTAGTCTTATCACTCTTAAGTTTGTATTTAGTTAGTGTTATATTATTTTGAACTAGAAGTGAAGTTGGTTTTGTAGTTGTTAACGATTTGCTTTCTTGTGTACATTTGATCTCTCTAAAAAAGATACAAGTGTACTGAGGACTGGGATGGTATCTTTCATATCTTTTGCACTATCCAATTGCATTAGAACCATACAGTGCTCCCGGTGCCAGCATCACAGCTATTCATCAGAACTGAATTAGGAATCCAACCCATTAACTGGCTCCGTGAGCCTGGACAACTCATTTCACCTTTTGAGACTCCTGGTGCTTCCCATATAAAATGAGGTGACTACATTCTTTCTAAGATGCTTTCCAGTTATAAAATTCTATGATGCTTAATTAAGGAAGCAAGTAAAGGAAGGAAGTTATATGAATGTGTGGGGAGCCGTGATACCCAAATTCACAGCATAGACTGCCAAAATCCTTGGCAAAACTATTGATGTGCTGGAAAACCAGAGGGGAGCATTATGAAAAAGCAGGCAGAGACCAGAGAGAAATCTGCTCCTTAGAGCTAGAGCAATGTGGATCCAGATTTGTGAGCTACATGCTTTTCTTTTTTTCTTAAACTGAATTTTCCAATTATGTGCAACCTGGGTGGTAAAAAGCCTGAAGTGTCCAAGTTTAAAGACAAACCTGACAGAACAGCTGAAAATTAGGAAAATTCATAGAAACATGAAAACAACAGAGAGAATGATCCTAATCATTGCCTAGTTCCTCATCTCTGCCCAAATTTAACAAGCATGGAGGAAATCAACAGGGGGAGAAGCTTTAAAAGCAACAGTAGGAAGACATTAGAATGGGCTGGAATGATAAACAGCTGTCTACCATGGGAAATGAGTAGGGGGCAAAGTTTCTAGATTGATTCTAGGCAACGTAACAGAATCATAGAACTAAAATCCAATCTTCTGAACAATATGATGACTCTAGAGTTGCTACAGTGTGTTACCTATAATATCCAGATTATAATCCAAAATTAGACTATGTACAAAAAAAAGAAAAAAATCAAGAAAGTATGAATCTATCCTCAGGGTAATAAAAATATTCTGTTGTGATTTTTCTAAGATTTACCTGAAATAATTCATCTTCAACTCTAAGTAATTGGGATCCATATCAGATATATATTATAATATCTAGAACAACTTCCTTAAAAAATACAAAGAGGCTGGGCATGGTGACTTATGCCTATAATCTCAGTGCTTTGGGAGGCCAAGGCAGACAGGTAACTTGAGGCTAAGAGTTCGAGACCAGCCTGGCCAACATGGGAAAACCCCATCTCTACTAAAAATACAAAAAAAGAAGCCAGTATAAGTGGCTCAGGCCTGTAATCCAAGCTGCTTGGGATATCGAGGCAAGAGAAACACTTGAGCCTGGGAGGTAGAGACATGTGCTCAAATCTTTGACCCCTGACATGGTTTGGCTCTGTGTCCCACCCAAATCTCATCTTGAATTGTAATCCCCATGTGTCAAAGGTGAGATGTGTAATCTCCACGTGTGGAGGGAGGGAGGTGACTGGATAATGGGGGCAGCTTCCCCCATGCTGTTCTTGTGATAGTGAGTGAGTTATCATGAGATCTGATGGTTTTATAAGTGTTTGACGGTTCCTCCTTCACACACTCTTCTCCCTCCTGCCAACTTGTGAAGAAGGTGTCTGTTTCCCCTTCCACCATGGTTGTAAGTTTCCTGAGGCCTCCCCAGCCATGCGGAGCTATGAGTCAATTAAAATTCTTTCATTTGTTTATAAATTACCCAGTCTCGTGTACTATCTTTATAGCAGTATGAGAATGAACTAATACAACCTCCTATTTTATAATGTTATTTATCTTCTTATTAAGTTGTATGAAGTCTTTACGTATTCTAGATATAAATACTTTATCAGATACATGTTTTCCAATTGCTTTTTATATTTCTATTTTTCCTCACAGTATCTTTTGAAAAGCAAAAGATGTAATTTTGTTAGAATCCATTTTATTGATTTTTGTTTTTATAGTTTGAGCAGTACCTCAGTAAAGATGCACTAGTGCCAATAAACAAAGCATCAGGGAAATACAAATTAAAACTACAGTTAGTTACTAATATATATCTACTTGAATGACTAAAATTAACAAGTCTGACAATACTAAGTGTTGGAGAGGATTTGAAGCAACTCCAATGCTCATATATTGCTGGTGAAAATGTAAAATTTCATAGTCACTTTGGAAAGCAGTTTAATTCTTTATAATAAAGCTAATTGAAAACTTACTGTATGATATGGTCTGGCTCTGTGTCCCCACCCAAATCTCATCTCTAATTGTAATCCCTACATGTTGAGGGAGGAACCTAGTGGGAGGTGACTGATTATGGGGGTAGTTTCCCCATGCTGCCCTCATGATAGTGGGGGAGTTCTCATGAGATCTTATTGTTTGATAGGTGTCTGGCAGCTTCCCCTGGATGCTTTCTGTCTCCTGCTGCCATATAAAATTTGTCTTGCTTCCCCCTTTGCCTTTCACCATGATTCTAAATTTCCTGAGGCTTCCCCAGTCATGCAGAACTGATAGTCAATTAAACCTCTTTTCTTCATAAATTACAGTCCCATATAGTATCTTTATAGCAGTGTGAAAACAGACTAATACACCATATAATGGCATTTCTACTACTAGAAATTGAGCGTCTCTAAAAAGCCCACTCATTTCCACACAAACCCTTGCAAACAAATACTTGCAGCAAACTATATTCATAATAGCCAAATGTAGAAATAATCCAAATATGCATTAACTGGAGAATAAGTTTTAAAATTGTGGTATGTAGAAAGAAATAATATTTAGCAATTTTAAAAACTGCATATGTATAAACAACACAGATGAATCTCAAAAATATTGTGCTAAGTGAAAAAAGTCTGCCCCCAAAGGCTATATACTGGATAGTTTCATTTATGTGGAATTATGGATAGGACAAAGTATAATAACATAAAGCATCTCAGTGATTATGAGGGGTAGGGTGGGTTAGAGAATTGACTTCAATGGGGCATTAAAAGAATTTTGTTGGGAAGATTGAAATGTTCTATATCATAATTGTTGCAGTAATTGCACTACTCTATATATTTTTCAAAACTCAAAGTGCATACTTCAAACTTATGAATTTTGTTGTAGGTAAACAACACCTCAATGTAAAAAAAAAAAAATTAATGTTTAGATAGATGAGCTTGATGAGTGAAGAAGAAATAGAAAGCCTGAACAGAGTTTCAATCATGAAGAGTTTGATTTCATAGTTAAAGTTGCATTCCTTCAACAACACTGAGAAAAAAATTCTAAAACTTAAAAATGGAAACAGAATCCAGACAGCTTTACAAGGGAGTTCATATGATTTTACAGCGAGGTTAGCAAAGGAAAAAGATGCATCAAAGTCTAGAAAGTCCAGGCAAAAGCTCCCTTCCAGGTAGGTCTTAGAATAGATTGCCTAGAACACATTCCTTGTTCTAGCAACAAAATGCTGCAATATGTGTGCTGTGATTTTGCCCAGGATAGCCCACTTGAGATTTAGAGTTCAAGGTTTTTACTGGGGCACTGGTCACCTTGGAACTTTCTCCTGGTGTAGCCAGGAATGAGTATCAAAGTTCTAGACTCCTAGGAGGAAAGCAAGTATTTACCATCAATCACACTGTTTGCACAGTCTAGGCAAGGAGGACTCAGTGCCCGAGGCATAGAAGACAGCCAGTTTCTTTAGTAACAAAGGGAAAATCCCAAAGTCAAGTTTTCAGACACCAGCCAAGGATTAGCAAGCCCTTCGAAGAGCAACATCAGACCTGCTACAAAACTCTTTCCTACACCATAGCGGAGGCACTTCCTTTCCTTAACTGCAGTTCAATCTAGCTGGATTTTTTTCCCACAAAATTTGTAGAAATGACCTAACTAAATCCTCCTCAGAGAAACTGATCACCAGCCAACCAGCTTCATTTCCTGAAATGTCGGTTTCACCTCCCCAAGTTTCTTCAACAAAGCTTTTGAATTTTAATAATTCTAACTTCTTCTCTTTGTTCACTAAGCCTAGGAGTGGTCACTGCTGCCTGCGATTGCTATTTCCACAACTTAATGGTTTTTTATATATTTTTTCTTCTGAGTTACATTAACAACCACTTACTTACTTTTAAAATATTTGTACGCAATCACGTGTGTTAAAGTAACTTTTGTGGTTGTTCTGGATGCTGACTAATAAAGGAGCAGAGGCATCTTCCTTTGGCAAAAGTTACTAACAAATAAGAACCAGTAACATATGTTCATTCATTATTCTCTGTTTTTGGTACTAGATTTGTGGTATGAGGCAACTGTAACAGTGACAGCAAATTTACTTATCTGACCTCTGATGACACCTGAGGTAAGTGACCGTGAAACGAAATTTTAGCATCATCCCCCATCCCCAAAATGCTCTCCTCCAGCCCTTCCAATGACCTTTCAAGTGTCTGTTATATTCTTCCCTCCTTGTAATATATAGAGTGATTTCTGTTTCCTGAACTAAATTCTAATAGATAAATAGGCAATTTGTTAAAAGAGTGCAGTAAACAACCTACTTAGTCGTGAAACTTTAAAATTATTCCACATAAAATCAGGTGTGAGATAAGTATGCTCCTTCTCACCGTTTCTATACAACATTGCATTGAAACAATAGAGCTGAAGAAGTAAGTGGAAAATGATAGGGAAGAAAACAAAATTGTCATTATTTGCAATTGATAAGATAATCTACACAAAACCCCCAAACATAGCTTTATGGAAAATTAGTATGTATCACAAAGGTTACTACAGACATAAATACATTTGATGCTACACTGTGTCTACTTTTGTAAGATAGGAAGAATATATCTGAAATGTTTTAGTAATCTTTTTTCGAAAGCAGATGAAATTACATCCAAAATCATCAATAACTGAAGAAGTCTAATAGGGCTTACTTCTAGGGGGTTCCAGGTGAATGGATACAGCCTCGAGCTAATTGCACAAAAGAAATTGTGCCTGTGAGCAGGTCAATTAGCTTGTTTCACTAGAACACAGTTAAAAAGTAGTTCTCCAATCACTTTGATTTTCAGAAGAGCTATGAGCTTGATTCTCAATGCTTATTTAACATAGTTGAGCTTTAATGGTTAACTTGAAATTTTAAAACCATAAAACTTTATAGAAAATGAATATTGAAAGTAAAGAACCTGTTATGACCACAATCACTGTACATAGGAATTTTATCTCACTGCTGTAAACTGTGAAATCCTGCCCTCAACCATAGTTTAGGAACATGGTCATTTCAAAGATGTACCTCTCCGTGACATTTCCCTGGATTTCTCCATGTAGGAATTTCAGCGGTTCTTCTCTGTAGGTAATTGCAGCTTCCAGAATAACCCCAGGTCACTGAAACACCTTGGCTCTACAAATAACCCATTATTAGACAGATTACATCAAGAAAATCCATCCTGCTACTGCTGTGGAGATGTGACTTGATAACATTGAAGAAAAAAGAACATGCAAAGAGGTTTCTGGAGTCTCTCTGTGGTGAGGGCAATGCTCTATGGACACATTTTATTGAATCACAATGAATGAGCCTCACTCCTTGGTTTTCTTCGTCCTCTCTGTCTCATAGAATCCTTCTAGGGATATATATATATATGTATGGTGGTTGTGAATTAACATTTGTTCTCTAAAAACACAAAACTTGGTTTCTACTATAATACACTTCATACAAAACTCCCACAGTTCTTCTATGACCATTGTCTCCATCGGGGTCCGGTAAGAGGATGGAAAACAGGAGATTTTGAACAGGGAGAATGTAATGTAAATAATTGTCAACCAGGTATGAAGTTGTGAACTAGGAACTGAAAAGATAAAAAGAGGACGCTTATGTATCATGGAGGCAGTAAATGTAGGAAGCAGATACCATCCTTATAGTTAAAAATATCTAAGGGACATAGTTGGATTTATTAAAATTTAGAAACTTAGAGGAGGGGTCTTGCATAACTGAAACTCAGGGCTTTGAGGAGGGCTACTGGTTCAGTTGTTCGACAAATTCTGGTGTCTCTGAGCTTGGAAGAGCGGTCCCAAGGGGCTGAGACCCAGACTTTAGAAAACAGGATACTGTTAGCAGATGCTGGTGGTTGTTAACTGTGATACAGTGAAGCTTGTTTCACAAGTGTTTAAAAAACTGTCAACTGAATTCAGCTACTGCATACGGAATTACTACTCATGCCAGGGTGAAGAAGCACTGCCAAGATGATGCTTACAGGAACTGCAAACGGACAGGATGTTAACGAGGAGTAAATAAGAAAGACCAGGTTCCTTCTTTCTCCTCCAGTCCAAGTCTCCCTCTTGTGCCCCCTTTTGGCAGAGCATAACAGGAAATCAGGGGGCAAAGCAGAAATAAGGTTTGCAGAGTTCCAGCTTCAGGATCAAGAAGCAATTATAGAAATGTGGCTTGAGCTGAGAGACAATAGCTGGTTAAGCGGCACAACCATACACCGAAAAGTCTTCTGAAATAACCGAAAATTGATTCATAATTAGTTACACTATGGTATAGCTAAACTGCTTATATAGTTTTGTAACTTACTAAGAAGCTGTATAATTCAGCGTAGTCTCATAGTTTTAACAAAGAGAAAGAGATAAGCATTCAGTTTCCACTCCCTGTTCATTACGGAATACAAGGAGATACACTGTGCATCTGAAAGTCCACTTTGATTCTTGTTTGAGAAATATTGAACCAGCTTGTGGCTTCCAAGAATAAAATTAGTAAAATAAATGGACAAACATGTAAAAGACACGAAATTAAAGCATTCTTATCCTTCAAATCAGACCAAATAAACCTTATCTCAAATGATATTTCTAAACCATATACCCATTTCTAATCCCCCTCTACCTCCTGACACATACTTAATGAGAATTTCTAACTTCCACATACACCAAAAAAAATTTATTACCATAATTTATAATAATAAATAATTAAGAACATCTACCTATTGACTTTCTTATCATGTGTTCACCACTTTAAAAAATGAATCAATTTTCAATTATCTATTTCTTTTTGCTACATGATAAGTGACTAGAATGTAATCAGTTTTTTTAATTTTTATTTTGGGCTCAGGGGTACATGTGTGCAGGTTTGTTATATACGTAAACTCATGTCACAGAGATTTGTTATACAGATTATTTCATCACCCAGGTATTATGCCTAGTATCCAATAGTTATTTTTTCTGATCTTGTCCCTCCTTTCACCCTCCCTGCTCAGTTAAGCTCCAGTATCTGTTATTTTTCTCTTCACTAAAAGGTTTTAAAAACCTTTTGGTGAAGGGTTTTTAAAACCTGGTTTTGGCCAGTATGTAAAACCATGTGCTACCACATTTTGTTGAAAATTTAATTCACATTTCCATGCAGGACAGAAGTTTGGTTATATGCACCATTTATGCTCTAAAATATGCTCTATCCTTCCTACAGAAAATGCATTCCTAAAAATTATCTCTAGGGAGATAGTTACATCCATATAAAATAGATTTAGCCTGAGATTATTTTATCAGTGTTTTTTAAAATAAAGCAGATGAATATAAACCTAAAAGTTTTGCATAGAATCCTGGTTAAATAAATTAAACAAGTAATGAAACACTATGCAGTCAGTAAACATGACTAGTTAGACATACCTTTTATTAACATAGAAAGAGCAAGCTATAAAACATTCATTCATTCAAAAAATATATACTGAGTATCTGCATTGGCCAATGTACCAAAGAGTGACAGAAAAAAAAAGTCCCTATTGATGTAAAACTTTACATATATTCATATGAACACACACACATACACACACACACAGATGTCTGGTGGGAACTTCTCAAAAATATTGAGTCATTCGTTAAAAAATAAAGTGGTTTTCTCCCAGTGGGGGACTATAGCTGATTTTTACTTCAGTCTTTTATGTCATGTATTAGCATTAATTTATTTTACAAAAACAATACAGCCACTTAAAAAAATCCTATACCTATTCAAAATCGAGGGCAAAGACTATTACTACCCCTAAACGTTACCAGGGTTACTGGCTGAATGTCATTTCCTTTCTCTCAGAATTACTTTATCATTTGGTGAGTATCATTTTGGGGAATTCAGAATACATTGGATTCTGAATTATAATTAGTTTTGAATTTGTCTTTCCTTGAGGATAGTGACACTGTCTTCTATAACTTTTTGTCACCTATAACATGTAAAGTAGAGCTTAGATGCTTTCGGTGTGTGCTCAATAAATAATGTGTTACATTTCTAATTTCACTCACCATCAAATTCTACTGGGCATTAGTCAGGGTAACTGCTTTGCCCATAGAGTTTTCAAGTTATCATGTGCTACTTATAGCCCATGTTGAAGAGCAGCCTTAAAGAGCTATGTTTTGTAATATGTAACCCCAATCTCCAGACACAGCTGATTGTATTGAGGGTGAATACTTGACTCAAAGGCAGCCAATCCAAAGCCTGGCCAGAGCATGACCTGGAATGCAAATGTGATCATAGGCTACTCATAAGAGAAAAAAAATCAAACTGGCTAATAAACCTATAAAGCCTCTTCTGCTTTATTAACAGTGAAAATGCAAGCTAAAAAAAGAGACAGACATGATTTTATTCCCACTGGATTGTTGAAAATGAGGAGTGACAAGTCTCATATTATTGAAAATAAGAAGGGTGATAATATCTCATATTGAAAAGAATGAAGGGAAATAGTCACCTCCACACCCCATGGGTGGGAATATACAAGTTATTAAGGCAATTTGACAGCATCTACCAGCATTTACATTATGCTCATCACCTTTTCACCCAGTTAGTCTACTCCAGGAATACAACTTGCAAAAATAGCCACAGGTGCACAAAGATGAGGCAAGGATTTTCGTTGTAATGTTCAAAGGAGGTACATTTCCATCATTAGGGTGAAGTAGGCTATGTTATTTTCATTCATTAGAAAAAAGCAGGGATTCAATAGAAATAAAATCAAACCCAACATCCTTACTTTGAACCTCAGTCTTATATAATTTGGTCCCTGCATTTCTGAACTCATCTCTTCTCTCCTTCCCCACCACTCACCTGCTTCAGAAGTCACTGGCATTTGCACTTGCTTATTCCTCTGCTCGTTTTATATCTCCAGCCATTCTCAAGGCTGATTCATTCTCTCCAGCATCTCTGGTTAAATGTTACCCTCAGGGAGAACTTTCCTCATCAACCTGACCTCAAACCTCTCTATATTTTTTCTCTTCTTATTTTCCTTGTCTAATTTACCTTCTTTTGACATTATATTAAATATTAAGCCACACTTTTATGGTCCATATCTTTCACTAGAATCAAAACTTTTATGGGCAAGCAATTTATCTATTATTTATCACTAAATCCCCAATGCCTAGAGTGATGTCTTGTAAAGAATAAACGTATGTTTGATAAATTCATTTATTTTACAAAAGTATATGATAGAACTGTGTATTTTAACACAGAAAAATATCTAAGATCTATTGGTGTTGCCAAAAAAAACACAAATGATATGTTCACATTTATGTTAAGAATATGTGAGTATTTATATATAGGGGTGTGTATATGTTTAACACATACATGCATGTAATTATCTAGATGGAGAACTAAAATTATATATATCAAGTTGTTATCTCTGCCAAAGATAGCGTCTACGGGAAGTAAGAAAATGAAACTTTGACATTGTACTCTACGTATTTCTGTATTCATTTAATGGTTTTACAAGAATAGATTTATATACTTCTCATGAAAGGAAAACAAAGAAAGAAAAGTAACTAGTAATAATAACAACAAATGACATTTAAAGCTCTTGTAATAGGCAATACTTTGAGCATTACAGATATATTAACTCATTTAATCATCACAACAGCCCTAGAGGATATATTATTATTATTAATGTTAATATTACTATTTCAATTAGAGAAGAAGCTAAAGCATAGAAGAGCTAAGTAGCTTACTCAAGATTGCACAGCATTCAGGTAGCGAAACCAAAGAAGGAAATAAAGGAGGAAAGAACAAAAAGGAGGTAGGAAGGGGTGAAGGGAAGAAGAAAGAATTCGTTAATCAGTTAATTTATCAGACTGAATATGGCAAATGAAAAGTGATTAAAGTTGTGACTGCCTACTATGCAAAATTGTAGGTTATTTGAAAGAGAATGAAATGTAAGGAAGATTTTCAGCTCTTGTCCTGGGGTGCACAGCTCTTCCAGAATTCCCAAGATTCCTTGACCAGATGGTTCAGTTTTTCTTGATTCCTACACATGTGTCCTGAGAAAAACCCTGTGGCGCACAATGATTTGAGCGAGGATCTGTTCTTTGCCTCAATACCTTAAAGTAGAATGGATGTTTTTGACCTACAGAAATAATGCCATGTGTTAGAAAAGGTTACTTATTTCCCAAGTCTGTTAAAGAGGAGAAATTATCAAAGGAAACTTAATATTGGTCAGCAAAACAGGGACAGTTTAGAAATTTTCAAGAGATCATCAAAACAATCTGTGTGCATGTATGCATGTGTGTGTGTTTAACTATGCACTGATGCTTTTTTTTGCCTTTCTTTCTTTTGTAAACTTACCTGATTGGTCATTCGCCTTTTAAAATTCTACGGTCAAGTATAACCTAATCGGGTGAATATAAGGGCGCAAAGAAACAAGAACCATCCAGGAGAAGACATGAGAACATATGTGCCTCATGTTAAATTAAAATGCTCCTTTCTTCTGAACTTTCTTACTCAAATTCTGTAATTTGTGTAAGGCAGATTCCATTTAGCACTGCGTTTTATTTTCTTTAGAGCTTCCCATGTGATGAAAGAGAGATTGTGGGTGAACATCTGAGATAAACATGGTATTAGGTCTCCTTCTATCTCTTTATTTATTAAAAGAATGGTTCATTTATTTCTTTAAGACTAATATAGGATTGTACCTGTAATTCGTTTATCAACTTTAATATTTCATTTGGGATCTAACAGAGATGGATCATTGTGTCATCATAATCTTTTAATTAGAAATACTATGTTGAGTGTGCCCTTAAATGAACCCTAAAAATCTTCCTGCACTCCAACCACAGGTGTTACATTACAAAGCATGCTAGTTTACTGACCATTTCAAGATTGCCTTGTGGTTTTTATGCTGCAGAACATGAGGCTTATTGGTAGTGATGCAGGATGAAATCTGAGCATATATGATTACAAATGTCCACATGGCAAAGCTTGGCTTTCAAAATTCAAATTGTCTACAAAGTAGAAACTGTTATTTTTAAAAAGCCAAAGTAAAAAGTAAAAAATAAAGTATCATATCTCATTTATAGATCTTGTTCCTTCCTCTGAAAGATACTGAAAGCTTAGGTAGCAGAGTTGTTTTAAAGTATATTCTCTTTTACAGTTAGGCAAAGATATGATTTAAGAGAATGCTCATCACTATAGCCATGCCTTTTATGCTGTGAGCTATTGAAATGTGAATACACCACTAATTCTCTGCAACTACCAGACTGTAAACCAAACATGCCACTTTAGTAAATGACCCTTATTCTTCATTTCTGTTCCTTACTAAAGAGTACTAGCTATTTGTGGAAACTGCAAGAAAACATAGAAAGTTTGGAGAAAAATATTTTATCTATCATTCCCCCAAGGCAATTTGCATCCTTTGAAGCTTTCTCTGTGTGATGAAACAAACAACTAGTAGGAAGGTGAAAATTTTACTCAAACAGTTTTTTAGAGTTTACATTTTTGTTTTTTTTCATGGAATGCTAAGTTATTGATGTTATTTTTCCTCACTGAATTCTCCAGTTTTTTTAGTGATAGGTAATTAGAAAGAAGAATTCACTAAGAAATAAAATGGTTTCATGAAGTGATGAATTATAATTTCTCTTGAGATAAAGTAAATTTAGCAGTGACACTAAAAAATTAATTCAGCCCAATCATAATAATAACAACTCCCATTTACTGAATATTTACTATGTACTGGCCACTCATCTGGCCCACTCAGAGCTGAGAATCCATTGGCTTCAGCAATAAGCAAGTCATTGCTGTTTGCCAAGATGACTTTCAGGACAGTGGGGATAGAAGCAAGGTTTCAATGGATCAAGAAGGAATGGGAAAGGAGAAAGTACAAATAGCTATTATGGACACAAAATTGCCTATGAAGGGAAGAAAAAGAAATTCAGCAGAAGCTGGTGGGAAATATGGAATTTAATAAGAAAGGGTTTATTTATTTATTTATTTATTTATTTATTTATTTATTTTTATTTTTTTTAAAGATAAGAGAGAACTGAGCACATACAAATGAAACCTGGGATAGCACTTTGAAGGTACAGAAAGGAAATAAGATAATCTACTGAGCAAGGCAACTAAGGGATTAGGAAGAGTAGGAGGGTTTCAGGAAATGATATCCCCTCTGTGTTGTAGATTTCACTGAACCCTACTGGACGTATTTATCCTTGGAGATCTTATAAGCACCTCAACTCATCAGTTCCATCTCCACCCCCAAACCCTCTGCCTTTGCTTTCTTTCTTGAAAAATTGCACCATTATCCACCTACATTCCTAAACCAAAAATCTAGGCCTGATGCTGGATCATCCCTTTTCTTTATCCTTGCATCTTATTACCAACTTATGTTCATTTTATCTTTTAAAAATAAGTATTTGAATAACAGATGCTGTGGCTGCGGAGAAATAGGAATGCTTTTACATTGTTGGTGGGAGTGTAAATTAGTTCAACCATTGTGGGAGACAGTGTGGCAATTCCTCAAGGATCTAGAACTAGAAATACCATTTGACCCAGCAATCCCATTACTGGGTATATAACCAAGGAAATAGAAATCATTTTATTATAAAGATACATGCATACGTATGTTCATTGCAGCACTAGTCTTAATAGCAAAGACATGGAATCAACCCACATGCCCATCAATGATAGACTGAATAAAGAAAATGTGGTACATATACACAATGGAATACTATGCAGCCACGAAAAGAAATGAGATCATGTTTTTTGCAGGGACATGGATGGAGCTGGAAGCCATTATCCTCAGCAACTAACACAGGAACAGAAAACCGAACACCACATGTTCTCACTTTTAAGTGGGAACTGAACAATGACAACATATAAACACAGGGAGGGAACAATACACACTAGGGCCTATCGGGGGGCAAGGGGAGGGAAAGCATTAGGATAAACAGCTAATGCATGAGAGGCTTAATACTAGGTGATGTGTCCATAGGTGCTGCAAACCACCATGGCAAATGTTTACCTATGTAACAAACCTGCACGTCCCACACATGTATCCTAGAACTTAAAATAAAATTAAATTAAATTTTGAAAGTAGATATTTTACTTCTTCTGAAGATTTTTTCCTGTATATCCAATATTTAAATATTCAAGCCCAGGTTAGATGCCCTGTAATATCCATTGGAATCTCATCAGAAAAATAAAACTACTCTAGTTATTCCAGCCTAAGGGATTTAATACAAGGAAATAACTGTACAGAGGAAGAAACAATTGAGAAGTTGAGGCAACTGAGGGAATAACAGAAGAGAGCAAACTACCACCTCTAGAGTTTGAGGAACCAGTAGAAGTATCATTACTAGAAGCAATGGTGTACTGGTTCATGTTTAACATCCAGCTCTCTAGGGATAAACAAAATTTTACTGCCAATTTCTGTGGTGTTAATATCATACCATGGCTGATTTCAAGATACCAACATTTCACTAAATGCAGAGCTGGGAAGAGATGCAGAGATTCAGCTCTTATGAGCTCACACACCAGAAACCAGAAGCTGAGCCCATCAAGCAGAATTTGGAGCCACGCAAAAGAGTCCGCCGTTTCCAAAATGCTACCTGAGTAGAGCAAGAGGACAAGTACATTGGCTTCTACAATCCTCCTACCTTTCATTTTCCTTTTGATTCCTTTCTTCCGTCAAACTCAGCCAAAATCTTGCCAAGCCTGGGAAATGTAGCCTGAAAATTTATGTCTCCTGAGATACAGAGCAGAGCTGGAGTAGGGCAAGGAATGGATTCAAGAACCAATGGCTAAAAGACTGACACCCACACCTAAGGGCTCTTGGAGAACTTCTACCTCTGTTATAACTCATCTATATGCTCTATGAAGACAGGGACCACTGCCTAGCCCAGAGCCTAACATTCATTAAGCATCAATAAATATTTTACAGACTAAATGAATGATTTATTAGCAAATATAATGTCAGCATTTAATAATCTGAAAATCAGTGCTTCTTTGTGTATATATGACTTCCTATGAAATTGCCACATTTCTTGGTATAGTGGAGCTATAACTTGTCAAAATAGCATACAAAAATATTATGCTGTTTGACCTTTTCTAATAATTCTCATTTGTGCCTTATCCCTTTCATCCCATCCCATGCAGTTTGTTGGAAAACTGAAAGCTTTTATTTGATCTGACGGCTCTTGTAATTTAAACATTTCCAAATTATTTAGAAATTGACGTTTTAGGGATTATCACTAAACCGGTATATTCTACAGGTTTCTCTCTCCATCTGGGATGGAGTCCATCCACTGCCTCTCCATCTGGCAACTCCAAAGCCCTTAGTTAGAATCTTCATCTCTATTGCTAGTTCCTGCCGATGGGCAAACTGTTTCAATTTCCACCAGTCCTATGTCTGGTCTGACTTCTATTTCTAGCTGTAGTCAACAGAGTCAAATGTGTTCCATTTGAAGGACCACATTTGTAGTAGAATTTTCCTGTGGATCTAATCCCAATGGGGCCTTTGATTCATGTGCCTACCTTTGTTCAAATATATATTTAGATTGAGTTATAAATCTTGCCAAATATAAGCAAAATTGGAAATTTGTTAAAGTGGTATGGATAGATTTAATCACTAGTATATTATTGAAATAAAAGGAGTCCAGCCTGACCTGAACTCAGCTTTGATTTGTATGGAGGCGAGAGAGTGTTTTAAAGGGGGAATTAAGAAATAGGGAGGTGGAAAGGCAGAGCAAGGTAACGAATAGAAGCCTCCCCCAGTTGTTCTTCCCATAAGAACACCAAATGTGACAACTCTCTACACACGGAAAAAGCACCTACATGAGAACCAACAATCAGGAGAGAGATCACAGTACCTGGTTTTAACTTCATATTGCTGAAAGAGGCACCGAAGAAGGTGGAAAAGACAGTCTTGAATGGCTGAACCGCCTCTCTCCCATCCCCCAGCAATGGCCGCGTGGTGTGGAGAGAGAATCTGTGCACTTGTGGGAGAGAGAGCACAGTGATTGTGCAACTTTGCATTGAAACTCAGTGCTGCCAACACCAGGCAGAATTCAGGGGATGCCCACAAAGGGAGTCTTTAGACCAGCTCTATCCAGAGAAGAATTGTCCATTTCAGCAGTTGGAGCTTGAGTTTCAGCAAGCCTCATCACCATGGGCTAAGGGGCTCTGGGGTTCTAAATTAATTTTTTTTTTGAGATGGAGTTTTTTGCTCTTGTTGCCCAGCCTGGAGTGCAATGTTGTGATCTTGGCTCACTGCAACCTCCACCTCCCGGGTTCAAGAGATTCTCCTGCCTCAGCCTCCAAAGTAGCTGGGATTACAGGCACCCACTACCACAGCCGGCTAACTTTTTATGTTTTTAGTAGAGACAGGGTTTCACCATGTTGTCCAGGCTGGTTTCAAACTCCTGACCTAGGTGATCCACCCACCTCAGTTTCTCAAAGTGCTGGGATTACAGGTGTGAACCACCGCGCACAGCCCTAAATTAACTCTAAATCCTGTCTGGGTCACAAGGACTGCAACTTCTAGGCAGGTCCTACTGCTGTGCTGGCCTAAGAGCCAGTGGACTTGGAGGGGTACATGACCTAGTGAGGCATTAGTCAGGGTGGCGAAGGCAGTACTCGCATCACCCCTCCCCCAACCTCAGGCAGCACAGTTTGCAGCTCCAAAAGAGACCCCTTTCTTTCCCTTGAGGAGAAGAGAGGGAAGAGTAATGAGGACTTTGTCTTGCAGCTTGTATTCCAGCTCAGCCACTTTAGTATAAGGCATCAGGCAGAGCCCTGAGTCTCCTGTTCCAGGCCCTAGCTCCTGGATGGCATTTCCAGACATACCTTGGGCCAGAAGGGAATCTACTGCCTTGCAGGGAAGGACCTACTCCTGGTAGAATTCATCACCTGCTCACTAAAGAGCCCTTGGGCTCTGAATAATCAGCAGCAGTAACCAGATAGTACATACCACAGGCCTTGGGGGTAAGGCCCCTCTGCTTGTGGAAAGGGGAGAAAAGAGTGGGAAGAACTGCATCTCATGGTTTGAGTGTCAGTGCAGCCACAATATAAAAGAACACCGGGTAGATTTCTAAGTCTTCCAACTCCAGGCCCTGGCTCCCAAACAGCATCTCTGGACCTGCCTGGGGCCCAGAGTAACTAACTGCCCTGAAGAAAAGGATACAAAACTGGCTGGCTTTGCCACCTGCTGATTGTAGGACCCTAGGGCCTTGAGCGAACATAGGTGGTACAGGCAGTGGTTACAGCAGGCCTCAGGCAAGACCCAGTGCTGTGCTGGCTTCAGCACAATCCCAGTGGTGATGAAAAAAGGAGAGAACACCCAAATAAATAAAATAAGAGATGAAAAAGGAGACATTATAACTGATAAAACAGAAATCCAAAAGAACATTAGAGTCTACTATGAGCAACTGAGCAACTATATGCCAATAAATGGGAAAATCTAGAAGAAATGGACAAATTCCCAGACACGTATAACCTACCAAGACTGAACCAAGAAGACATAAAAAACCTGAAGAGATCAACAAGAATTAATGAGATCAAAGCCATAATAAAAATCTCCCAACAAAGAAAAGCCTGGGGCCCAAAGGCTTCACAGCAAAATTTTACCAAACATTTGAAGAACTAATACCAATCCTACTCAAACTATTGTTAAAAAAAAAAAATAGAGGTGAAGGGAATTTGTCCAAACTCATTCTCTGTTGCCAGTATTACCCTGATACCAAAACCAGACAAAGACACATCAAAAAAGAAAACTATGAGCTGATATTTCTGATGAACATTGATGCAAAAATCTTCAACAAAATACTAGCAAACAAAATGCAACAAAACATTAGAAAGATCATTCATCATGACTAACTGGAATTTATCCCTGAGATGCAAGGATGGTTCAACATATACAAATCAATCAGTGAGATACATCAAACTAATAGAATGAAGGACAAAAACCACGAGATCATTTAAATTGATGCTGAAAAAGCATTTGATAAAATTCAACATCTCTTTGTGATAAAAACTCTCAAAAAACTTGGTATACAATGAACATACCTCAACATAATAAAAGTTATATATGACAGACCCACAGTTAATATCATGCTAAATTAGGAAAAACTGAAAGCTTTTCCTCTAAGATCTGAAACACAACAAGGATGCCCACTTCTACCACTATTATTCAACATAGTACTGAAACCTCTAGCTAGAGCAATCAGACTAGAGAAAGAAATAAAGTTAATCTAAATAGGAAAGAAAATAGTCGAATTATCCTTGTTCATTGATGATATGATCTTACATTTGGAAAAACCTAAAGACTCCACAAAAAAACTATTCGAATTGAAAAACAAATTCAGCAAAGTTGCAGGATACAAAATCAAAATATGAAAATCAGCAGTATTTCTATATGCCAACAGTGAACAATCTGAAAAAGAAATCAAGAAAGTAATCCCATTTACAATAGCTGCAAATGAAATTAAATGCCTAGGAATTAACTTAACCAAAGAAGTGGGAGGGCTCTACAATAAAAACTATAAAACATTGGTGAAAGAAATTAAAGACGACACAGAGAAAATGGAAAGATATTTCATATTCATTGATTGGACGAATCAATATTTAAAATGTCCATGCTACCCAGAGCAATCTGCAGATTCAATGGAATCGCTATCAAAATACCAATAACATTCTTCACATAAATATAAAAAAAATCCTAAAATTTATATGGAACCACAAAAGACCCAGAAGAGCCAAAGCTATCCTGAGCAAAAAGAACAAAACTGGAGAAATCATGTTACCTGATTACAACTCATACTGCAGAGCTATGGTAATCAAAACGGGATGCTACTGGCGTAAAAACAGACACATAGACCAATGGAACAGAATAGAGAACCCAGAAACAAATTCATACATGTACAATGACATCATTTTTGACAAAGGTACTGAAAACATACACTGGGGAAAGGACGGTCTCTTTAATAAATGGTTCTTGGAAAACTGGATATCCATATGCAGAAGAACGAAACTTGACACTTCTTTCCATATACAAAATTCAAATTAAAATGGATTAAAGACTTAAATCTAAGGCATAAAACTATGAAACTACCACAAGAAAATCTCCAGGACATTGGTTTGGGCAATTATTTTTGAGTAAAACTCCACAAGCACAGGCAACCAAAGCAAAAATGGACAAATATGATCACATCAAGTTAAAAAGCTTATGCATGGCAAAGAACACAATCAACAAGGTGAAAAGACAACCTACAGAATTGGAGAAAACATTTGCAAACTACCCATCTGACAAAGGTTTAATAACTCAACTCTATAAGAAAAGAAATCTAATAATCCATTTAATAATAGGCAAAATATCTGAATAGATATTTTTCAAAAGAAGACATACAAATGGCAAACAGGCATACTAAAAGCTGCTTATCATCATTGATCATCAGAGAAATGCAAATCAAAATTACAATGAGATATCATTTCACTCCAGGTCAAATGGCTTATCTCCAAAAGACAGGCAGTAACAAACACTGGCGAGGATATAGAGAAAAGGGAACCCTTGTACATGTTGGTGAGAATGTAAATTAGTACAACCACTATGGAGAACAGTATGAAGCTTCCTCAAAATCTAAAAATAGAGCTTTTATACAACCCAGCAATCCCACTACTAGGTATATACCCAAAATAAAGAAAATCAGTATATTGCAGAGATATTTGCACTCCCATATTTATTGCAGCACTATTCACAATAGCCAAGATTTGGAGGCATCCTAAATGTCCATCAACAGATCAATGGATAAAGAAAATATGGTGCATATACACAATGGGTTACTATTCAGCCATAAAAAGAAGATCCTGTCATTTACAACAACATAGAACTGGAGGTCATTACGTTAAGTGAAATAAGCCATGGAAAGACAAACTTCCCATGTTTTCCCTTATTTGTGGTAGCTAAAAATTAAAACAGTTGAATTCATGGAGATAGAGAGTAGTAGAACGATGGTGGGGCAAGTGGTGATGATTAATTGATACAAAGAAATAGAAAGAATGAAGAAGATCTAATAATTATTAGCATTAATGAATGCTAATTCATTAATTAATGGGGTGACTATAGTCAATAATAACTTAACTGTACATTTAAAAATAACTAATAGAGTATAATTGTATTGTTTGTAATACAAAAGATAAATGCTTGAGGTGATGGATACCCTCATTTATCCTGATGTGAGGATTATACATTATATGCCTGTATCAAAATATCCCGTATATCCCATAAATATATATATGTCTACTATGTACTCACAAAAATTAAAAATAAAATTTTTTAAGTAAATAAAAATAAAAAAGAAACAGGGAGTAGGTGATCAGGGCCTCAGTATAGTCAAGAAGGTGAAAAGTTACAAAAAATGGGAAGCAGTATAGGTCCACGTGAAACCCACCTGGGTTTGTTAATTGGCACTTATTGAATTTAGGCTTCTATCTTATCATAGAGGCTGGGCAAAAGGGACCCTATCTTTCAGTGTGGGCTGAAACAAAGAGTAAATTAACTTGCCAGCCTTGAGTTTTCTCAGTCAAGTACTTTAAGAGGTGCTAGGATCATCCTAGGGATGAGAGCATAAGCAGTTAGAAACTATGTTAATGTTTTAAGACTTTGCAAAAGAAACTACCATCAGAGTGAACAGGCAACCTACAGAATGGGAGAAAATTTTTGCAATCTACTCATCTGAGATAGGACTAATATCCAGAATCTACAATGAACTCCAACAAATTTACAAGAAAAAAACAACCCCATCAACAAGTGGGCGAAGGATATGAACAGACACTTCTCAAAAGAAGACATTTATGCAGCCAAAAGACACATGAAAAAATGCTCATCATCACTGGCCATCAGAGAAATGCAAATCAAAACCACAATGAGATACCATCTCACACCAGTTAGAATGGCGATCATTAAAAAGTCAGGAAACAACAGCTGCTGGAGAGGATGTGGACAAATAGGAACACTTTTACACTGTTGGTGGGACTGTAAACTAGTTCAACCATTGTGGAAGTCAGTGTGGTGATTCCTCAGGGATCTAGAACTAGAAATACCATTTGACCCAGATATCTCATTAGGGTCAGGATATATATATAATCTCAGCAGGATTATAAATCATGCTGCTATAAAGACACATGCACATGTATGTTTATTGCGGCAGTATTCACAATAGCAAAGACTTGGAACCAACCCAAATGTCCAACAACGATAGACTGGATTAAGAAAATGTGGCACATATACACCATGGAATACTATGCAGCTATAAAAAATGATGAGTTCATGTCCTTTGTAGGGACATGGATGAAGCTGGAAACCATCATTCTCAGCAAACTATCACAAGGACAAAAAACCAAACACCACATGTTCTCACTCATAGGTAGGAATTGAACAATGAGAACACATGGACACAGGAAGGGGAACATCACACGCCAGGGCCTGTTGTGGGGTGGGGAGAGGGGGGAAGGACAGCATTAGGAGATATACCTAATGTTAAATGACGAGTTAATGGATGCAGCACACCAACATGGCACATGTATACATATGTAACAAACCTGCACATTGTGCACATGTACCCTAAAACTTAAAGTATAATAAAATAAAATAAAAAGATTTTGTAGGCCAAGGTTGAGGCCTAGTCCACAGTAAGGATCAAAGAAGCCTGGTTAGAACTTGGTCAAGGAGAGAATCTTTGTCAGTGTCTGGCCAAAGTCCACTCTCAGCTCACTCTCACTGGATATCCTCTCTCTCAGAAAAGTATTAGAAGGCCATTAAAATCAGAGTTAAGTGTCTTCTCCACCTGTAGCATAAGCTCTCTTAGAGCAGAAACTAGGCTTGTTATACTTCTGAACTACTTCCCCTGTGAATTTATCCATTTTTCTCCACATTCACTGCCATCCAGTAGTAGATCAAATGGTGGGCAAGCTCTTCCTCTGGTGGAAGCAGTTAAAAGATGTACATTACTTATAGAGGATTTTAAAGCATCTTTTTTTATCATTACCATATGCTGATGATTCTAAACAACATCAGTGATTAAAAGCACTCCTCCTTTTCCAAATCTTTTGTGGATCTAATTTCTAGATAATATTCTTGGTTCCTGTTAAGTTTTAACAATGTATACGTAAGTTTTAAATTAGCACATTTTTATCCCTTATCCTTTAACAACTATTGTATCCTTTAACAACTATTGTATCCTTTAACAACTATTGTATCCTTTAACAACTATTGTATTTTTACAGGAAAATTAATTCAGAGGATTCCCAGTTGTACAGTCAGCGTTTAATACCTATTGGTTCAGCACATGCTTTCATTTTAATGCAAATGTTAATGGTTCAGAAATCATTTGAGCTTATTTTGGATATTGTATATAATTTTCATTATTTCTTTTAAACAGTAGATTCCGAATATATGATGATAGCACAGTGATTGTGAAGACAAGGAAGCAGAACTTCAATTACTTCAATTCTGTCATTCTATGTTGACCACTTAAAGCCCGTCTTAGTCCATTTGTGTTGTACAAAGGAATTCATGAGGCTAAGTGATTTATTAAGAAAAGAGGTTAATTTGGCTCATGGTTCTTCAGGCTGCACAAGATGCTGCAGGCACCAGCATCTGCTTCTGGTGGGGACTTCAGGGTGCTTTACTTTTGGCCGAAGGCAAAGGAGAGCTGGCCTGCAGGGATCACAAAGCGAGAGAAGTGAGAGAGAGAAGAGGAGCTGCCAGGCTCTTTTCAGCAATCAGTTCTTGCAGGAACTAAGAGTAAGAACTCACACACGAGAAAATGTCTCCAAGCCATTCATGCAGGATCTGCCCCCATGACCCAAACACCCTGCACCAGGCCCTACCTCCAACATTAAGGATCAAATTTCAATATGAGACTCAGTGGGGGGCAAACAGGCCATATCCAAGTCACGGCAGGACAAAAAAGTGAAAGTGTGAATTGTGAGATGTAATATTTTTGTTTCTTAACCACAAATTTTAGTTTACTCATAATGAATAGTATCTTTAAAATTAAAAAAAAATTAGTAAGCATCTTAAAGCCAAAGAATCAAGAAAACAAAACATTTCATCAGTGTTATCACTTCGTTGTTCCCAAATTGTATTTTTTACAGATATTTTGGTTTTATTAAAATGCACTTATTGTCAAAACACTATTTACATAAGATATTATAATAGCTCTATAACCTGATATTAAAGTTCAAAATGTTAAATAGCAACAAAAATAATTGAATGAATACTTTTTTCCTATTTTGTGCTTTGTTATTTATTTTTTAATTTTTTAAAAATTGGCATGATTATATACACAAAGTTCCACGAAAACATCTTTCCTTGTCTGTATTTCTTTTTTAGCCATTATTGTTACAAGCTGTTTGTTTCATTTGATGATTGCTGAAAATAATTTGTCACAGGGGGAGGTATTAAAAAATGAAGTACTCCACTGTGAAATGCACCAGGTATACCCACACTGTCACCCACCCTAATCATATTCACTGTCTTCCCTCAAATCATAGACCCTACCTCGTGTTTGGATTTCTTCCCACTGAGGCACCCTTACAATCTGTTTTCCATACAAAAGTCAGATTGGTTCCAAGTCTTTGCTATTGTGAATAGTGCCGCAATAAACATACGTGTGCATGCAAAGACTTGGAACCAACCCAAATGTCCAACAACAATAGACTGGATTAAGAAAATGTGGCACATATACACCATGGAATACTATGCAGCCATAAAAAATGATGAGTTCGTGTCCTTTGTAGGGACATGGATGAAACTGGAAAACATCATTCTCAGTAAACTATCGCAAGGACAAAAAACCAAACACCGCATGTTCTCACTCATAGGTGGGAATTGAACAATGAGAACTCATGGACACAGGAAGGGGAACATCACATTCCGGGGACTGTTGTGGGGTGGTGGGGGGGGGGGGGGGGCAGGGACAGCATTAGGAGATATACCTAATGCTAAATGACGAGTTAATGGGTGCAGGAAATCAACATGGCACATGGATACATATGTAACAAACCTGCACATTGTGCACATGTACCCTAAAACCTAAAGTATAATTAAAAAAAAAAAAAAGTCAGATTGACCTTTCCAAAAAACAGTTCTGATCATATCCACCACCTTTTCTATAAATCCTTTCATGAAGTCAAAATGCCCTTAGAATAAGAACTAATTCACTCAATATTTATTTAGCATAATCTCTCATGCAATTCTCTTCTCCAGTGATTACTTTGTAAGGCCCTCATTGTAAATACATGTTCAAAAAAATTCAAGAAAACATCAAATAAAAGTAAAAGTTAAATGACAAAAACTGGATAAATGTATTTTCAAATTATATCACAAATAAAGTGTTAATACATCTTATGTAGAAGACATTCTGGAAAACAAGAAGAGAAAGGCTAATACCCTATAGAAAAATGGACAAAAGATACAAGGAAAGAACTCACAAATAAACATAACAATACGCTCAATCTCTAGTATAATAAAAGAATGCAATTAAAAGTACACTGATGAGATTGGCAGAAATCCAAAAGTTTGACAACATACTCTATCAAGGTGACTACAGGGAAATAGGCTCTCTTAGACTTTATTGGTAAGAAGAATCTAAAATGATAAAATCTTTATCATGGGGAATTGAGTTACAACTAGCAGAATTATATATGTATTTATTTTTCAATCTCCCCTCCATAATAACCTTGTCTAGGAATGTCTTTCAAAGATAACACTGGGGAAAGGGTATATGGGGTGAAGGGTTCATGAGGGTCGCTTTTACTCCTCTCTATACTTTTGTGCTTATTTATAAATACCTACAATGAAAGGTTTTAAAAATTGATCTTTGCTGGTGTTTTCTCTTGACCATGGTATCCTAGCTCCTTAGCCTGGGTTTCCCAAAAAGCAAAGGCTAAGAGAAAAGCTGCTGCCTGATTGGACTACTCAGAAGTGTGATGGAAGGAGGGTGGTAAACAGGAAATAAGAGAGGGTCTTCACAAAGATGCATTGTTGAGTTGGCCACCACGTGAGGCTGCTCACATGGAAGGGCTTTCGGAGAAGTGTGATGAAATGAACCTTAGCAACAAACACTCTCAGCCTCAGAGAGACCCCAGGGCACGAAGTGAGTGGCACATCTGGTATACCCGAGTCCTTGTCCTGCTAGGGTACCCATGGGATGAGAAGTCAAGCTTATGCAGAATTAGCTATCATATCTGTGGCTACACAAAGAGGGGAGGCAGGGAGAATTTGATATGTGGCAAGAGATCTGTAATGCTGCCCCCAAAAAGGGATTATTAACACTTGCATATGAGTTGTAGAATTTGCCTGTAATTTGATACAATAAAATGAATCATCGGATTAATTTTGGGAATATTGATATTAAACAGCCAAACTCCTAATAGGTAATTTTATGATTGATGTCTTTACCAAGATACACAGCTTCCTCAGGAGAGAATAGTACATATTAAAACTAGAAAATTATACTATAGATATTAAGAGTTCAAATAATATATGCCAATCTATAAGAAAGCCAGTTGTAAATAGTTTTCACTGATGCATGCCAGAATATTTAAATATTTAGCATATTTAATACATTAAATATGGTAATGAAGTGGGACAACCATCATAAATCTATATACACACATATAATGTATTGTAAAATAGTATAGTATAATCTGTATATGTACATAAATATTGATTTTGAAAAGTTGATAATAAAAAGAGAAGTAAGCTGGCATCACGTGTGCTCTGTAAGCAGTTACTGAGGCAAAGATACAACAGCCAAGGGCTCATTTTGAAGTGCTGATTATTTCTTTGTGCCAGACAGAAGTGAGAATCAAAGTGATTTACTCTGAGAACTTTGCATTACTGTGAAATCATTTACACACTGTAAATGATTTGAATACCCACGAAGTCCGTAAGTCCCCAAAGCATGTTCTTTTGCATTTCCCTGCATTTCTTCCACCAAAGACAGATATCATGTGAAGTAATGAGTCTGAAATTCATAAGCAGACAAAATTTCTATTGACTTCAATCATATGGGCCAATGAAAAGGTTATTATCTTCTCAAATGGTCTCCCAACCTATATTAGTTTCCTGTTGCTACTGTAACAAATAATCACAAATAGCCACAAATTATGGGGAATTATCATAGCCACCTTGGTGGTTTACAACAACAGAAGTTTCCGTACTCACAGTTCTAGAGGCCAGAAGTCCAAAATCAAAGCAACAGTGACTGTGCTTCCTCCTGAGGCTCTTGGAGAGAATCCATCCCTTGCCTCTTCTGGCTTCTGGCAGCTGCTAGCCTTCCTTGCATTCCTTGACTTGCCAGCCCTATCATTCCAATCTCTGCCTCTGTCTTCACATTGCCTTCTCTATGTGTATAGCAGATCTCCCTCCACCTCTAAGATCTTCCTACGAGGACATTCAAGATGATATTTAGGGCCCACCCAGCTAATCCAGGTATACCTTCTCATCTCAAGATCCTTAATCACATCTGTAAAGACCCTTTTTCCAAGTAAGGTAACATTTACAACATTTACATGTTCTAGACATTAGGACCTGATATCTTTGGGGCCACAATGTAGCTTACCTCAGCAACCATGAGTTATTCTATGTCTCATGACATAAATACTGTCTGTCATGCTTATTGCCACAGTAGAATAACAATTAAAAAAAAAAGTCTGCATACCCCTACCTATTCTCATACTCATCCTAAGATTAGCGATAATTTTGTTTCCAAGACAGAAGACAGTACACTTTTTCTGAAAAGGGCCAGATAATAAATGTTTAAGAACTTGTCAACCATATGATCTCTGTCATAACTGTTCCAATAGTTTCTTATATGTGCTGTAACAAATTGACACAAATTTTGTGGCTCAAAACAACACAAAGTTATTACCTTCCAGTTCTATAGGTTAGAAGGCAACAGTGTTCTCCCTGGGTTGAAATCAGTATGATAGCAAGACCATGTTCCTTCTGGAGGCTTGAGGAGAACGTATGTTTCCTTGAATTCACCAGCTTCACATGTCCTGGTTCATGGTCCTCTACCTCCATCTCCAAAGCCAGCAGCAGGTCCAGTGCTTCTGAGATGACATCACTCCAGCTTTTTTCTCTGCCTCCCTCTTCCACTTTTAAGAACTCTTATGATTACATTGAGCCCACCCAAATAATTCAGGATAATCTCCTTTTAAATCAATTGATTAGCAATCTTAATTGATCTGCAATCTTAATTCCCCTTTTTTATATCATATAATATTCACAAGTTCTGGGAATCAGGATGTAACATGTTTGAGAAACCAGTATTCTACCTACCACAAGGAACATGCAAAACCTATATTTTACTCCCAACCAGAACTTAGAAGGTGGCAGAACCTCTGATGAGGGACAAATGTAGAGACCCAAAGAGGCTAAAATGTAAACACCCTGACCTTGAGAGCAGCTACCAGTTTTTTTTCAACTTTTTTTTAAAGTAAATTTCAGGGTACATGTGCAAGACGTGCAGGTTTATTAGATAGGTAAACGTGCAATTTTTTTTTTTTTTTTTTTTTTTTTGAGACGGAGTCTCGCTCTGTCGCCCAGGCTGGAGTGCAGTGGCGCAGTCTCGGCTCACTGCAAGCTCCGCCTCCCGGGTTCACGCCATTCTCCTGCCTCAGCCTCCCGAGTAGCTGGGACTACAGGCGCCCGCCACCACACCTGGCTAATTTTTAACATGTGCAAATTTCTTGTATCGAAGAGGACCATATGACAAGGCATCTCTGGAACCCAACCAGAACAGTTTCGCAGTTGTCAACTGAGCCACCCAGAAACAAAAGGAACAAGAAAGCAATGCTGGCCATCTTGAACTAAGAACCAGGGACCTCCCCTGTTCTCATGGAATAGTGTGAATTAAACTGATTAATTCACAGTATGTTAATACGGAATAAAGTTTCACCTACCTTCTTACATGAAGGTAAGAAATGAGTTCAAGTAATGACTGATATTGGATGTCCTGCCGGTCAAATAATTGGGAACTCAGACACAGAGTACATTTGGTTTAGAAAAATAGAAGAATATGACATTCTTATTATTGCCAGCATAACACAGAACATACTGATACCGACTACATATCTTCAAAATATATAATACGTTTTATTCCTTTCCTTCTCTGACTTCCTAATATTGCAACCTTCCTGCTCAAAAGCCTTAAATAGTTCAGCAATTCTGAGTCTGGTGTTAAAGATCCCTCCCCCTACTCCTGCACTAAGATCTGATTCAATTTTACCTTTGGTAATTTATTATTAAATATTAACTTTTACAAATTATGATTTCCAGCTGGTTTGTAATATTTTATGTTTCCTGTTATTAAATATTTTTCTAATGTTCTCCTTCTTTGAAAGTCTTTTTCCACCCCATCTTTACACCTCTAAATCCTACCTATATTCAAGATCTTTTGCAAATCCTATTTTTTCATAAATTCTTCCCTGATCTTTCCAGTTGAATTATTGGGGAACCCCCACTCTATTTACATAGATCTTTAATTGCTATAGTCTTCTCACAGTTTATCAGTCAGGTGCAGTCAGAAAAAAACAGAAACCACACTAGGGACTCCAACAAGGAGGATTTAATATAGGCGCTGGTTATACAGATGTTTGAGGGATGAAAGAGCAACAGACAACACTAAAGGTTAGCAAGAAATAACAAGCAGCTATTTCTCATAGAGCTGGAAGAATAAAAAGGAAGAGGTTAGACTACTAAAGCTTAGGATCTCACAAAAGCGGACTTACATAACTGTGACTTGGATTTTTTTTTTAAACAGGGTCTTGCTCTGTCACCCCCAGGCTGGGTGGCATTGGCACGAACATAGCTCATTGCAGCCTTGAACTCCTGGGCTCAAAAGACCCTCCTGTCTCAGCCTCCTGAGTAGCTAGGACTACAGGCGGGCACCACCACACCTGGCTAATTATTATTATCATTATTTTGTAGACAGTGTCTCACTATATTGTCAGGTTGATCTCCAACTCCCAGCCTCATGCTATCTTCCTGCTTCCGCTTCACTGGGATTTCAGGCATAAGCCACCACAATTGGCAGGACTCAGACTTCTAAAGTGTAGGCAATGCTTGACGGTGGTTAGTTCTTATGAAGGAGAGCAACAAGCTGGTTTGGGAATTTGAAGGCAGTTGGACATTGAAACCAACTGGCACTGTTAAGACAACTGTTTCTACAGGCATGAAATGTTATTGCTGGAGAAAACTGTCACCACACAGGTGAGAGCAAGAATAACAAACAGGAAAAAGGAGGTCCTTCCTCCTTTCTTCCTGTGTTCCAGTCACTCTAGTGCTTCTTGGCAGAACCCAACAGGAGGCCAGCTGGCAAATACATCAGGGAAATGTTTGCTGTGTCTTTAGCCACAGAATGGTAAGGTATTCTGGAAGACTAGTGAGGAAAGTTTTCTGAGGTGGCAATTCTTTCTCTAACTTTAAATTTTTATCTTATAGAAGTCAAAGGCCAGGTGTGGTGGCTCACGCCTGTAATCCCAGCACTTGGGGAGGCTGAGGCAAGCAGATCACTTGAGGTCTGGAGTCCAAGACCAGCCTGGCCCATATGGTGAAATCCTTTCTCTACCAAAAATACAAAAATTAGCCAATGTGGTGGTGGGCATCTGTAATCCCAGCTACCACTGAAGGCCACTAGAGTCGTCCAAAGCATGTTGGTGCGACAGGATCCATATTTACCAGACAGATCTGTCTCAAGACCTTGGCAAGGCCAGAATCCATGGCGGGAAAGTCCCCTCCACAGACCCTGAAATGTCTTTGAAAATTGCAGCAGTTCATTTTCTGTCCTGCTCGATGATTTCCTGTGTCATTCCAACTTTATAGCTTATTATGCAACTTACTTTTTTTTCTCTCTCTCTCTTTTCAAAGAAGAGAGATCCCTCTAGTGGTTTGAGTGAGTCTCTGTTTTTCAGTAACCAAATGAGAACATGGAGAGAGAGCCCTTTTAATTTCCAAAGAGCTATGAGAGTTGATGAGCTGGGAGGAGAAAGAGATGAGCTGCAATAATAGGAGACACAAAGAAGCATGACTTGATGATGCTCATACAGTACCTTTCTTTGCTATGCTGGCAGCAATCAAGCAATTTTATGAACCTTTAGAGACTTGTAAGATCCTTGCCACTGGTTCATCGGGATCTTTCTGATTAACATTTATTATTTATTCCCATTTTCTCATTCCTGTTATTTCAGTTCTTTTTTCTGCTATCTGCATTGCTTTTGGAGGATGCAAATTCCCTTCACATAACTGCCAAGTCCATGTACAGTTTCCATGCATGATTCTATATGGAAGTAGTTGACGAAAAAGAGTTGGTTGTCATGCTAATCAGTGTATCAGAAGGAAAGACTCAAGAAAATCCATTTGCATTTCTGGTTTTGTGAATTTTACTTCATTACAATGAGAGAGGAGGGTGACGGGATGGGCCACTTTCTGTCTCTTCAATTCTAATGAAGCAGCTGGAAAGATTTAAAAAATCATTCTGCATAGTCAAAATCAATTAAAAGAAGAACACTAGCAACCTGCAATTATTTATATTTTTTAAAATGATGCCTGAGATTTAATTGGCTAAATAAAGTCTGCCTATATGTCAGTAACATTTTAACTAAGAATCCTACTGCAGACATTTAGCCAAAGTAGCTAACATGCTTGATATTCCACCTTTGAAGTGTTGGTTGGTTAAGCCTAAGGATGCACTTTCTGTCCCCTCCAACAATGACCAAGTGGAAGATCTTAAGAATGGGTCTAGTTTCTTAAACAACCCTGGAAAATAGAAAAAGAAAAATTTCCCATGTTGAGGGTGCTTTTGTATAACAGTTGAGCTGCTTCAAGTGTCCCAGAGAGAACGGGACTGAACACTGTTCATGCTAATTATCGTTTATCTAAAAACTGCAGTTATTGGTTACACAGCGTTGTTTAGATACTATGGCAATAAATCATTTTTGTGAGCTGATGTGATGAAACATATATTGTCCTTCAATATAAGCAATCAACAGCAATGGTGTTTCTTGTTCTACTTCAAACTGTTGGTCCCTGGAAAATCTACAGAACAAAATCTCTTAATGTCACAGTATATTATGTGTTTCAGAACCGCTACATGAATTCATTCATGTACATTCATTCTACGTGAATTCTACATTCATTCTACATGAATGCATAAAACGGCAATCAGTAAATGGAAGAGGTAAATAGACAATGAAGAAACGAAATTGGCTAATTCACAAACCAGGTAATCTCTGAGGGATACCAGAGTATGCCACCCTAAAATATGCCTCTTTGGATTATGTATTATTTTGAGCTAAAAGCCATTAAAAACCAGCAGCAGGAAAAGCTCTAAAAATAAAGCACAGATTTTCCTTTTATTAGGGAAATCTCCATTTATAGAGGTGTCTCCCTCATACCAGGAAGAGGAGGACTCTTAACAACTCTTAACTCCTATCAATGGAGAAAGCACCAATTTAAATCTGCAAACAAATCTTAATAAACAACCCTTGTTTGCCATTCTTTTCTCTTGTCACCTTCCCATAACTTGCCTCCTGCCATTCTTTTCTCTTGTCACCTTCCCATAACTTGCCTCCTTCCACCCACAACATGAAACCCTTTTTCTTTAGTCTAAGATGGTACATAATCCTAAATTCTAACCACCCTCGTAGGTCACTCATCTCTGGGTACTCGCGTGTGTAAGCACAACACATGTGTTAATGATATAGGAGTTAAAAAGAAATTATTTAGGCAGATAGTGAGGTCTCCTTTTAATAAAAAGCAGACCCCAAATCATTTTTTCTAACAAAGAGCAGCCTGTAAAATCAAGCTGCAGACATACACAAGCAAGCTGGAAGTTTGCATGGGTAAAGGCTAGCAGTTGTGCCAGTAGGAAAAGGCTACCTATGACAAGGCATAATCAAAATGGCAGCTCCATCTTCCCTTCTCTTTGCCAGCCACCTGTACAGTAAGAAGCAGACAAGATGGCGCTGGCCAAGTGGAAAGTTCATTTGCATAATAAGATTAGGGTGGTGCAACCAGCCTTCCCTGGCCCCACCCCTCACTATGTAAACGTCACACCTGGTAGAACCAATCTGTGGGCCCTATGTAAATCAGACACTGCCTCCTCATGCTTGCCTATAAAATCTGCTGTGGTCTGCTGCAGGCTGGCTTTTCCCTTTCAGACACCTCACTTCAGATAGCTGCTGTCCTCTCTTCTTTCTTCTGCCTATTAAACTTTTTGCTCCTTAACCCACCCACATGGGTCCATGTTCTTAATCTTCTTGGTGCAAGATGATGAACCTCAGGTATTTACCCCAGACAAGGATGCCACTTCACTAATAAACTATTGTTTGTTTTGCTCTTGTTAATCTGTTTTTGGACAGTCTGATTTATAGAGCCCCAGCTGAAGAATCTAAGATGGATAGAGAAAACGATTTTTTCCTCACCTACATCTGTAATTACATTAGTTTGAGGGTAAATTTGAAGCAACAATGATCACTACTTGGTAATCTCCTTTACCAATCCTCTGTAATTTGGTTAATTATAAAGCAAAGTTATAGCCAATTCTCATGATGCGGGCTTCTTTTTATAGCATTATGTCTAATATATCTGATTCATGTCTATTGTTTTAGTAATAACATGCCAACCTCATGGAAACCAAAAAGTATCTCAGACAGCTCTCAATGAATTTAGAAAGCTTATTTTGCCAAGGTTAAGGATGCACACCTGAGAGGCAGGTCTGTGCCTTTCTCCAAAGATGGGTTTGAGGGCTTCAATATTTAAAGGTGAAAGGGTGGGTATTTGGGAAAGAGAAAGAAATTTTCAAAAGGTGTGGGTAGACAAATGGTTGCATTCTTTTGAATCTTTGATCAGCCTTTCACTAAATACACAATTAACATGTCGGTGGTGTGGAGCAATAGACACTTATGCTGTCATCTAGCTCACTGAATCAGCATTTTTACATCAGAGGAAACAATCAGATATGTGTTTGTCTCAAGTGATCAGAGGGATGACTTAGAGTTCTGTCCTTTGTCCTGCACCTGTGAAGATAAGCTGTCTATTTCACTATCAGAGTAAAATTCAACAGAACCGTTGTAGGGTAAAGATTTTGAAGTCCACAAGGAATTTCCTAGTGGGCAAATTGTAAGGGAGATATATACTTTGTATTTTTGTAGTTATCTTATTTAGGAATAAAATGGGAGGTAGTTTTGCCTGATGCAGTTCCCAGCTTGACTCTTCCGTTTGGCTTTGTGATTTGGGGGTCCCGTATTTTCCTTTCACACTCACAATAAAATTTTAATACCCTCAAAATCTGCAGGACCAAACTGACACATAAAGCTTCTTGAGAAGAAACTAGAGGTTAAATGGGTCTGAAGGGCTCTTTCCGTTCTAGGAGAAGGATCATGATACTATGATAAGGTCACTAATATCAGCATCATTTATTTATTTAACAAATAATATTGAGTACCTGTGGTGGATTTATATCATGTCAACTTAGCTAAGGTGTAACCACAGTTTTCAGACTTCCCTTCACTGCATAGCTCCAAGTTAGTATGGGCCACAAATGACATTTGCAAAAACTGAGAAGTAGAAGGGAAACAGCAGCCTTAAAAAATAAAATAAATAGTTGAAAGATCTGCGCAGGTCTACTAGGCACCACTGCAACTCATGTACATTGCGCCCATCTGCTGGCTTGCCTTGAAGATGTAGGAGCCAAACGGAAATGACCTCTTTGCACTTTGAAGTTTCATTGAAAATCAACTGACAAAAGGCAAAGCAATAGCAGAGAAGGCTTGCACAATTTTATTTTAACATGAATAGCACAGGTGATTCTCAGGAGAATGATTACCCAATAACCCAATGAGGTACAGAAGCTTACATCCTTTTTCATAGGGGAGAGGGAAGATAGGGAATGTGGACAATGCTTTTCAGAGGCAGCAAATGATTCTTAGGGAGAAGAAATGGACAGAAATTAACTTGTAAATGATTCTCTTTGGAATTCGAATGAGCCAGAAAAGCAGGCATTCTCTTGTGAAAAATCCATCCTAGTTGCATTCCTCAGTCTTCTTTTCTGAGAGAGACAGGGGGACTTCAGGGAGAGGAAGAAGGCAATCTTGTTCATTTTTGAAATAAGATTTCATGGTGAAATAAGAAAATTCCAGAGAATCCCTTCTTGTGCTTGGGCAGGAAGCGGGGTTGGCGGAAGAAGACAATATTAGAGGGACCTTGATTCTGAGGCAGCTTCTAAGGCCTCTCAGCATGTCAAAGTGCCAATCTTTGCAGTTTTATTTTCCAAGCCCCAATAATAGCATAGGGCAGATCCCACTCCTAGTTTTTCTGCTCCTATCGGACACCCCCTCAACTCTCTGACAAGCTTCTTCAACCCCCTGATCAGGTGAATATTTAGTTCCACGACAAAGGGCTCAAACTTCGATTGAAAGTCACCCCTTCAGCATTGAAACTGGAGGTTTGGAAAGACTGACATAGTTCTAATTCACCCATTGGAGTTCCAGCTCATTCTCATGGGTTCCAATTTCTCCTTGCTCTTCACTACTTTGCCTTCATCTTTTCTTCACAGGTGGCTGCCTTCCTGATTCAGATTTCAGAATCAGGTTCAAAGACAATAGATTCTGTTAGACCAACCATTTAAGCAACTTCCAAAATTACATAAGGCCAATTGGAATTTTTTCTTATAAAAGGCAAACCAAAACCAAAACCACATTTTTCTCTCTACTCTCACTCTTAATACAGAAGGCCTCTGTGACCAAATGCATGGGTTTTTTTCCCCTCAACACACCAAGCAATTCGTTAGCAGACACCAGTTGGGTGTCCTATAACTCAATTCAATTCTGACACTATGTGATCCCACAGGTTAAGAGTCAGATCCCACAGGTTAAGAGTCAGATCCCACAGGTTAAGAGTCAGATCCCACAGGTTAAGAGTCAGATCCCACAGATTAAAAGTTCAATCCCACAAAACTGCCCCCCTACCTTAAGATGCCAATTGCAAGCCCCAGGTTGTGACCTGTAATCCTGATCAATGGCTATACCAACTGGGATTCCCGCAGTCTGCCTCCTTGTGTTCCATAATTTGCTAAGACAGCTCACAGAATTGAGTGAAAGACTTTACTTACATTTACTGGTTTGTTTTAAAGGATATACAGGATATGGATGAACAGCTAGATTTAAGAGATGGATACAAGTCTGGGGTAGGGGATGTCACAGTTTTCATTTTTCTCTGGGTTTGCCACCCTCTCAGCACCTCCACATGTTCAATAACCAGGAAGCTCATTAAATCTCGTCGTTCAAGAGTTTTTATAGACTATAATCTCCAGCAACTTCCATCAGGTCAATGGATGGGGTTGACAGTTCCAACCCTTTAATTCTTTAATCCCTTGGTCTTTCTGATAACTGGCAGCATCTTGAGGCTATCCAGGGGCCCTATCCTAAATTGAGATATTAGGATAAATACAGGTCTGATCAAAGGGGGTCCATGAATAACAAAAGACACTAATTACCCAGGAAATTCCAATGGTTTTAGGAGCTAGGTGACAGTAACTAGGTGCACAGATCAAATGTATTTCATTCTTAAGGGCTCTGTTTTGTCAGACTGAACCTTGACTCATACAATGCCCACCATGTACCTAGCACTGATCATATGGATATAAAATAAAATTAATTTTATATTCTGATCGTACAGATATAAAAATTAAGCCAATCTAGTGAAGAAGTCTGTGTTAGTTTGTTAGGGCTGCCATAATAAAATACCACAAACTGCGTGGCTTAAACAACAGAAATTTATTTTCTCACAGCTCTGGAGGCTGGAAGTCCAAGCTCGAGGTATCAACGTGTTTAGCTTCTCCTGGGACCTCTTTCTTTGGCTTGCAGATGCTTGTATTCTTTCTGTGCCCTCACACAGCCTTTTCTCTGTGTGCGTGCATTCCTGGTGCCTTTTCCTCTTTTTATAAGGACAGTAGTCCTATTGGATTAGGGACTCACATTTTCTACAGCAGATACACGTGTCGGCAACAACTTAAGCATACGCTGAGAATGACCCTGTGGTCTAAGAAGAATGTGTGTTCAGAGTTCTGAATCCCTGGCCTTTCCCTTAGAACACAGGCTGTCCAGCGGATTGAGGCCCTCTGTTTTGGGTTAAATAGTGATTGCTAGATGGATGGTACTGTGTGAAAATACTATATAAACTGCATGCTTTTTACAAATGGTAGCACTCCTCCTGTTCAGCTCGCTGCCACTGGACTGTCCCTGTAAGCAAGTTCCCCCAAAGAATGCTGTGTCTTATTCATTGTCTCCAAGTCTCTTCTTCAGCCTCTCAGACACAGTGCCATCTCTATTGGAGTAAATAGGGGTTCAGGATGACACCTTTATGACCTCATTTAATCTTTATTACCTCTTTAAGGAACCTATCTCCAATATAGTCACATCTGAGGGTTAGGGCTTCAACATATGAGTTTGAGCCGGATACAATTATTTCCATGACAAAGGCAAGTAAATAGGAAAGTATAATTGCACCTGAAATATGCTAGATGCAATTATAAAATGTCATGGAAATCCATACAAAAGAAATATAACACAGTTCTGGAAATGTAAATTCAGAGATCGAGTGATTATATAATGTATTATTCAAATAGGGACACTTGTAAGAGTGAAAAGGTGTATTAAAAAGAATTTAAAGGCACTAATTATTTTTAAGCAGGCATAATCTAGAACTTTCCCAGGAAAAGTAGGAGATGTATGCACCCTGTTCAAAGAAGACCTAATGGAAGAAATATCATCTAAACTGAGACCTAAAGGAGGAAGGGAAGTTGAGACAAAGGTGAGAAAGAAGGAAGTGTACTCCAGGTGACCAGGCAGAAAGAACATAGTTGGCAGAAAACAATAAGCTGGAGAAACAGTGTGCCATGTTTGGAGAACTGCAAGAGATTTCACATAGCTGAAATTATGGGGGCAGAAGGTATCAGGCAAGAAGCAAGGTTAAGCAGGATTTAGACGATAACAGAATTCCTTAAAGAGTTTGGACTTGGTCTGTAGCAGGTGTGGGCCATTAGAGTTTCAGTCATGGAAGCAGCATTGTTTGATTCACATTTTTGAAAGATCTCTCAGATTCGATCAAGACAGCAGACTCCATCAATTCCTGACTCTTACCAAATACCTCTCTTCCCCCAGGGACAAAGAGCATTATCTAAAAGGCCAAATAAATAACAGCCATGGGAAACAATAAGGAATTCAGAAATGGAAGATTTGCATAAAAATAGAAATTAAACAGTATCAGATAGACAAAGAAGCCACAGGCCAATGTATGAACAAGAGAGAAAAAGAGGTAAGAGAGAACCAAGGGTGCCCCAACCTTATGCGGAAGAGATACAGGGCAAACATCAGTGCAGAACACCACACCGAGGAACTCTATTTAGAGCAGCTGAACAGGTCGACCTCTACTCCTAACCTCCTCACTCCCAGATCTGAGGGGACTAAAGAGTCAACTTCCAAGGGCTCTCATTAAAGATGGGCAATTTGAGTGTCAATAATGATAACTACAATAGATTGAAGTGCATCACAAAAGCTTCAGTCTATAATGATACTTTGATAACACAAATTAGCTGCCACAAAAGGATACTAATAAATTGTTTTAAAACTGTTAATAAAGGGAAAGATTCAAGCATTTATCTTGCTTTTTCTATATGAACTGTACCAAAGGGTAAACAATACTAGATGGGATGTTTCCCTTTATAGAAATACTTCAGCTAATAAATGAGGAAGGAATAATTTAATTAGTACATAACCATTTTGCAACTATAAATGAGGTAATGCAGTAGGTATTGATCAGCAATAGCTGCTAAAACCACGAAAGAAAACCCAATAGACATTATGTGCCTCTGAATAGGAGAACATAATATTACCTATGAATTAATTTTGCTAAAAGAAAAAGTTAAACCTGAATCTAATTAAACATCTAATCAAATCTTCAGACCAATTACTAATGTGCAGGAAATTTAGATTGATACAGGTTACAGTCAGAAAATCAACAAGACAAATGACCTATTTTTCTTAACAAACAAATTACAAAAATAAAAAAGAAATGGAGAAAGACTATAGATTAGAAGAGTAATCAGAGACATGCCTATCAATCACAATGTGTGGACCTTATTCATACCTTGATTTAAAAAAATCAACTGTACACCAAAATTGCGATATTTATGTCACAATTGCACACCTAAATACTGACTCAATATACCATGACTGAATACTTTGAGTTTGGAATAAATGGGGAGAGGAGGCAGTTGCATACATAAATCCAAAGCTCTTGACAGACATCTGAACTGGGGAAATATATGTAGAAGTCAGAATCAACTATGAATTCTTGCTGAACACACATGAGCTGATGAGCTACAAAGCTGTGTTTGAAGCTGGGGTTATCAACATCTGCACTACTGAGGTTTGGGGCCAGCCAATTCTGCTTTGCGTATTGTAAAATGTTTAGGTATATCCATAGCCTCCACCAACTAGATGCCAGTAGCATTCCCACATGCAGTTGTCACAACCAAAAATGTCTACAGATATTACCCAAAGTCCCCTGGAGGATAGTGGGTGCAAAAGTGACCCCAGTTGAGAACCAGTGGTATGGAGTAAAAAGAGAAGAAGGCAGAGAATGAAGCCTCAAGGAATCATACAGATCCGTCATTCATTTACAATTCCATGACTAACTGTGACCATCTTTCCAGACCCCAGTATTCTCATCTACAAAATGGACGTGATATAATCTAATTCACAAAACAGGTGTGGCAATTATTTAATATTGAAAACCCTTCTTAAAGTGAGAGCATATTCAAAGTGCCTGCCTTTGTAAGTGTCCATTACTATTGGCCTCTTATCTCTTCCCTTCTCCCTCAAAGCTTAGTCCAGTTTAGCTCCACCAAACTCCAGAACAACCTTTATCCTCTTATTTCTCTCTTAGGAAACCTGGATCTTTGACTTTGTAGCTACAATGCAGAAGCAATCCTGCTTCTGTGAAGCTGCTTGACGATTCCCACGTGTCACCCACTTCCCAACCCTCCACATGAAGGTACTTTCCATAAGTTAACTAGCAAAGCAATCTCAAAAGCAAAGACAAGATGTTGTTCTTCCTGGAATTCAGTACCAGAGCCCACTCTTACACCTTCCCGAGAGCTTTCTCAATATGATTAAGAAACACGTCCTCACTGGAACTTCTTGGATGAAAAAGTAGACAAGAATGTATATTCTCAGTGAATTGAAAAGGTTTTGCCAGGGGAAAGTTACTCTGCTGTAACAGAGGTTCCTTTTCTTACTTGGGTTTTGAGAAAGGGGCCTGAAGTTTGTGCTTGACCTCTGTTTACCCAACATGATTTCCTTTCAGGAGTTATAATTCCCTTATTAAGAGCTTTACTGAGATATAGTTCTTACACAATACAATTCAGTCATTTGAAGTGTGCAGTGCAAGGACTCATAGTATATTCACCATTGTGTACACCATTACTGTAGCTAATTTTAGAACATTTTCATCACCGTAAAAGAAAACCTGTTTAGCCATCATCTTCCTACCTCTTTATCCCCCCAATCCAAAGTAACCATAGATCCACTTTCTGTGCCTATAGATTTGCCTATTCTAGATATTTCTTATAAATGGAATCATAATATGTGGTCTTTTGTGTCTGGCTTCTTTCACTTATGAAAATGTGAAAAGCATAAAGTCTTCGAGGCTCTTCTCTGTTGTAGTATGTATCAGAATTTCATTCCCTTCTATGGTCAAATAATATTCCATTATATGGATATATCACATTTTGTTTATCCTCAGCCAACAACTAGTAAGAAAATGAGGATCTCAGTCATACAAGTTCAAGAAAATGAATTCTGCCAATAACCTGAGAGAGCCGGGAAACAGATTTCCCTAGCTGAGCCCCCAGATGAAAATGCAGCCAGCAGACACTTTGATTGCAACCATGAGTCACTGAGCAGAGAACCCAACTAAAGTATGCTAGATTTCTGATAATAAATTAATATTATTGCAAGCCACTATGTTAGTGGTTATTTTCTATCCAGCATGAAAAACTAATACAACTAATACAATGGCAAATGTCATTGTGTGTGTGTGTGTGTGTGTGTACGTGTGTGCATGCGTAGCTTTGTGTGCATGCATAATTTGTGCCTAAGAGAATTCAGTGGCTTTGAAACACAGGCAGGACCTAACACATATTCTCGCTGTTGTTCTATATGCCTTTTGTGTACCTATCATTGACTTATGTTTTATATCTAAATAGCTCTTTTACTATCCATCTTTCACACACATCTTCTACAATTAAATAAATTGTTAAGATTCTCATCTTGATGATAATGCAGTAACCTACACAAGAGATTTCTTGTTAATTTGTTTTGTCCTGAGAGGTAGAGTTCTAAACCCTTAAACCTTGCAAATGCTTTTCTGTTTTGAGTCCCAAGTTGCACTTATAAACAGAATGAGCGGTAGAAGAAATCAGAGATTAGATACAAAGAGATTTAAAGTTCCTAGGGGAGTGGTAAACCTAAAAGAAAATCTGCAGTTTGTCTGTGTAACCCACAGACCATTTAAATGTGGGCGTTATTGTTTAGTTAGCACCGTATTATGTAAGGGCCTAAAACAATTTTATTCTAGTGATTTCAGAGTACAGTGTGGTATATATCTGTGTCATCAGATTGCAGTCAGAATAACATACAATGCAAGATAAACTCCGATCACTTTTTTCATTGTGGTGTTAGCCCCGAAGCTCCCCCATTTTACCCAAAGACAGATGGACAACAAATGGTGCTCTGTTATTTGTACAGAACTCAAACTGAATGGGATTTATCAGGATTTTATAACTAATCTCTCTTCTTAAGGGCTCTGGCTGTTAGCTTTGACTAAGAGAATGGAAACCAGATGTTTAGATACCAGAGGCAGAGTTCCTAGGTTAAAAACAAAGTTTAAAATTGCCTTTTATTTTTATGTATTTGCATATGTCATTCTAAGTATGAACATTTCTCACTGATATTAGTGGATTTGAATTATGGATTAATCTAAATAGCCAACCACTCCCCAAATAAAACCAAACTGTGTTAACTACACCTTTAGCAATAAGTATATCTGTCCTTGTTATTACAGAAAATAAAGCCAGTACTGAAATTTGTAAATAATACTAATAAAAAACATATTCACGAAGTAGAACACTTTTATTTAAAAATTCCAGTAAAATGCATTCCCTCCTGGCATGGAACATCCTGCTCATAAAAACACTTGCAAAGCCTCCAGCTGTTCCTGATTATTTCCCCCATCAGCTCCACACTATCATCTTAAAAAGGCACAATAGGACTTTCCCAAATAATCACAATGCATGATGAAATTACTTCTCCAGATCTAAGAACTCCAGCAAAGAATTTGTAGGGGATTACGATCTCATTTTCAAAATGTGTCTTTTTCAGATGTAGCTACAACCACCCTACAGTTAGAGCAATAATTTTTTTCTTGTCACACTTCAGGGGGTCTCCAGTTATGTTAACAACTGTCATAAAACTCTAAAAGAAAAAAAATTAATGTATACTTGCTCTCATAAACAAAAGACTAAAATGTATTATATTATCCTTAGGAGTAGAAAGGAGAAAGAGCTCCTAAAATCAAAAATTGAATAATAAGATCATAATTGCAAAGAGTTGGCCAGTCTAGATTAGGGAAGTGACTCAATGTTCTACTTCATTTTCTGCTGCTATAACAGAATACCACAGATTGGGTAATTTATAAAGAACTAAAGATTATTTGGCTTATGGTTCTGGAGGCTGGGAAGTCCAAGAGCACTAGAATCTGGTGAGGGACATCCCATGGCAGAAGGCATCACGTAGGGTGTGAATCTGCAAGACAGAGACAAACAGAGCAAAACTGTTTCTATTATCAGGAGCTCACTCCCGAGGCAACAACAATAATCTATTCATGACGGCAGAGTACTCACTGACCTAATCACCTCTTAAAGACCCCACCTCTTAATACTGTTAGGATGGCAGTTAACTTTTTTACACATGAACTTCTGGGGGACACTTTCACATCATAGCACTCTCAAACCTAGCCAATCATAAAAATAGCTTGGAAAGAGGTTTAAAACTCATATTTTAAGGACCCTTAACATACCTTCTAAATTGGAACTCTTGAGAGTCACCATTCATAAAGCAGTTTCCACATATTTCAGACGCAGCTCAGCTGTCACCAGAGTTTGGGAACCACAAAATTGAGGGATGTTTAAATATTCCCAATGGTTTGTTAAAGTGTTAATTATCATGTAATACCTGATAATAATCTACTCAAACATTTAAAACACAGACTTTGGTCTGAATACTTGCATTTAACTTCTGACTCCCCAAAATCCCCAATGGAATGACCAGAGGAATTCAAAAATTGTGGAAAAATTGTACTAGCTCTGAAAATCGTAGAGGGAAACCAAACTATTATGAAAAAGTAAAGCAATTCCTGCAGAATATATTGTAAGCAAGAAAATTGAGAGAACTGCTGACCAAGTCACAATTCCCACACTGACTCCAAGTTGATAGCAGCAAGGCATTAGGACAAAGTAGGAGGTACTGGAGGGAAGTTACAAATCTGGAGCTGACAAGGATGGGATTACTCTGCATAATTTTTCCCCAGTTTACTATTGAATCATACAGCAAGCCAAGTAGAATAGGGGCAATGCTACAACTAGTCTCAAAAGAGAAAGGCTGTGACAGTCAGAGAACAGGCACATTATTCCAGCAAAAAAAGAGTGAATTTAATCTCTTTGGCTTAGGAATAAGACTTCTTGATGTTGCTGTCCACATCCCCACCCAGCCTTAATTTATATCCTATTCTTCAGAGGTCATCACCTTATAATTTTTCAATGTCAAACTACAATAGCGTTAACTCTTCCTTCCTTTTCCTTTTAAATGTCTTTCTTTCTTTTTTCTTCCTTCCTTCCTTTTTTACTTTCTTTCTTCCCCTGTTTCTTTACTTCTTCTCTTCCCTCCTCTTTATTCCTGCTTTATTTTTTATTTTGTCCCAAACTGTATCTATTTAAAAGAAGTCACATAAATCTCCAAATATGGACAAACCTAGAGTGTCCTCCAACATTCTATTTACCCAGTCACTCCTTCATTTCCTATCCCATCCATGTGTTATTTGCAAGAAGCAAAGAGAAAATTCTAAAGAGAGTCAATAGTTAGAAGGCAGTCAATCTAAGAAGGCAGACAAAATATTTCCTAAGAATGGCTTTATTAATAAAAGCTAGGAAAAAGCTATAGAAAATATTCAATGTGTACTTTCAAGAAGATTCAAGAGAACATTTTGTGTATGAAGTAAAAGCAAGAAGTCATTAAAAAGGTAGGACCTGAGAGCAGAAAAAGTTGCTTTGAGATGAAAAATATGACCATGAAATTTCTAATGTAATGGAATTTGTGAATACAAGAGGAGATTCTGTAGAATTGGAATCAATGGATTAGAAAAATAAGCTAAATAACTTCTTCCAGAACTTCTAAAAAATGTAAAAAAATGCTGCCAAAGGGTAAAAATTTAGAGGAAATATCCAGGAGATCTAAAATAAGTTTTATAAGAAGTCTAGAAGGACACAGGAGCAGATAACCGAATACCACATGCTTTCATGTATGAGTGGAAGCTGATTGAGGGGACTACATGGGCACATGAGAAGGAACAACACACACTGGGTACCTATGGATGTGGGGCAGAGAGCATCAGGAAGAATAGCTAATGGATGCTGGGCTTAATTTCTAGGTGATGGGATGATCTGTGCAGTAAACCACCATGGCACACATTTACCTATGTAACAAACCTGCATATCCTGCACATGTACCCTTGGACTTAAAATAAAAGTTGAAAAAGATAGATGTCTAGAGACAAAGAACTTGGCAGATAGAGCAGCAAAAATTAAAAAAAAAAAAAAGAGGAAGAAGCAATAGAAAACTTAGCAGAGCTGAAGAAAGTCATTTGACTACAAGTGTAGAGGACGTGTTTAATGTCAGGTGAAATTAATTAAAGCAGACTTAAGCCTGATATATTGTGATGAAATATTTCATTCCAGCACTAAAAACAAAACCCTACAAGCATCAACACAGGGATGCCAGCAGGGAAGGGCGAGGACAAGTGACTTACAAAAGAAATCCTCAAGTTGGCATCAAGTTTTTCACAATACTAAATTCCAAAGGATCATGGAGCGTTGCCTTCAGAGTCTAAGAAAATCGGTTTAAGAACCAGGAATTCCATACCTAATTGAGCTGACATATATACAAAAGAAAAGAAAAGACACATGCCTGTAATCCCAGAACTTTGGGAGGCTGAGGCGGGCGGATCATCTAAGGTCGGGAGTTCGAGACCAGGCTGACCAACATGGTGAAACCCCATCTCTACTAGAAATACAAAAATTAGCTGGGCGCAGTGGCACATGCCTGTAATCCCAGCTACTCTGGAGGCTGAGGCAAGAGAATCGCTAGAACCTGGGAGGCAGAGGTTGCGTTGAGCCAAGATCATGCCATTGCACTCCAGCCTAGGCAACAAGAGTGAAACTCCATCTCAAAAAAAAAAGAAAAAGAAAAGACAAAAAATAATAACTACGTCCCCTTCCAAAACATTACAAAAGAAGGGAACAGCTGACAGAGACAAAAGCAGTATCAGAAATTTAAGAAGGGGGAAGACAGTAGTATAATAACAGGTAGTGTTTACCCAGTGGTTACTATGGGCAAAGCACTGTTCCAAATACTTTAGTAACCCACTCAAACCTCACAATAACCCTATGAAATAAACTCTGTTGCTATACCCATTGCAGAGCACAATACAGTTTTAGAGAAATCAAGGAACTTGTTCACAGTTATAGGGCTAGCAAAATGGTGCAGCCAGGAGTTAAGCCCAGAGAGTCTGAATACCACATCTGAGTGCTGAACCACTAGGCTACCCAGCTCCTCGAAAGGAAAATGAAAGGAGAGCAAAAATAGAAAATGCGAAGGAGGAAGCTCCAAAATAATTATTAAAAATGAATCAATGACAAAAGTGTTGAAATACATACCTCTTATGAAAACATGACTCTCCAAGCCTTAAAAAAAGAAGAAAATCCTGCCATTTGCAACAACCTGGGTGAGCCTGGAGGACATTACGCTAAGTGAAATAAGCCAGGCACAGAAAAACAAATGCTGCATGATCTCACACGTGTGAAGTCCAAAAAAGTCAAACCTAGAGAAACAGAGAGTGGAAGGGTGGTTACCAGGGGCTGGGAGATGGGGAGAAAGGAAAGATATTTGTTAAAAAGTATAATCTTTCAATTATAACATTAATAACTTCTGAAGATCTAATGTAGATTATGGTGACTATGGTTCATAATAATGTATTATTAGCTTGAAATTTGCCAAGAGAGTAGATTTTAAGTGTTCCCACCCACAAGAAAGGTGGGTTGATATGTTAATTAACTTAATTTCGAGAATCATTTCACAATGCATATGTATATCAAATCATCACCTTAAGTATATGCAGTTTTTATTTGTAAATCATACCTCAATAAAGCTGGAAAAAAATTCTTAAAAAAAAAGAAATATATGACTCTTCAGCAGTGTAAAGAACTTAAATCACAGAAAGGTTAGAAATAAAGAGACAAGTAAATATATGCCAGGGAAATGCACATTTAAAAACATATGTGTCAATCTCAGAAAAGGTAAAATTCAAATTAAACATAAACAGGACAGAGAGAACTATTTTCTGTTCATAAAAAGGACAATCCAGAATGAATTTGTAAAAGATAAAAACTTTGTATGTGCTATGTACCATGGCACTTAAAAAAACACAGCAAAATCCAATGAAACAATAAAAACTTACATGGTAATCGTGGCAAAAAGCATTTAATGTTTTCTCAGTCTTTGGCCAATCAAGACAAAAGTTCAGTATATAAAACAATTGACCATTACAAATCGTCCCTCGGTATCCAAATGGGATGAGTTTCAGGACCATCTTGGATACTAAAATTCATGTATGCTCAAGTTCCTTATATAAAATGGTGCAGTATTTGAATGTAACCTATGCATATCCTTCCACATTCTTTAAATCATCTCTATATTACTTACAATACCTAATACGACGTAAATGCTATGTAAATTGTTATTATACTATATTTTCTACATGAATTTTTTTTTAATTTTCATCTGCAGTTGATTGAATCCAGTGATGCAAAACCCATGAATACAGAGGTCTAATTGTATATTTAGTGTGTTAATTTTATGGATATGAAAGTGATAATATAACAATATAGAGATACATGTAAAACAGGGTCACGATTAAGGACATTGGCTGCAGAGCTGTATAACCTGAATTTCAGACTTATTTCCCCCACTTAACTAGCTCTGTCCTTAGGCAATACACTTACCATCTTGCTACCTCAGTTTCCTTCTATCCTCCCTTATAAAATGGATGGTATCATTGTTACGATGATTAAATAAGTTTATACATATAGTAATAAAATTAGTGCCCAGCCCAAAATAAATAATTAATATGAGCTGCTATAATAATAACTGATGATGTACATACATATATATGGAATTTTGAGTTTTACCAACAGAGAATATTCTTTCTTTCCAAATATCTTAGGGATATTTTACAAAAAAGTAATATAATATGCCACAGGAAATCACAATAAATTATTTAATGTGGAAATTATATGGACCACATATTTAAGTACACTAAAACTCTAATAGTAATAGTAAACAAAAAATCATACTACAAAGAAATTTTAAAACACCCTCCTAAGAAAATTTTGAATAACAAAAGAAATCAAAACTGCACTTTACATTATCTAGATAATTCTAGATTGTATTCTAGATTCTAGAATATAACCAATTAAGTGTCTATATATCAAACCTAGGTGATTATAGTAATACAATAAGAGTTTTGCCATACCACAAGAGAGATAACATCTTCATAACTTTAGAACAAGAATTTTTAAACAAGAAATAAAACACACCTCTTCAAAGAAAAAAAGTGATCCACCGGACAACATTTAAATTATAAAACTATGTTAATCAAGGACACCATTGAGAGAGTGAAAAAACAGCTACCATAGAGGAAGAAGATACTCATAATGTACACGTGTAACAAAGACTTCAGATCCAGAAAAAAGAACACTTAAAAATCAATAGGAGAATACAAAAGAAAAATAGACAAAAAACTTCAACAGTTACTTCACAAAGGAGGTATCTAAATGGCCGATAAACAATGAAAAATACTAACTGCATGTCGTCAGAAAAATGCAAATTAAAACTTCAATGTGAGACCATTGCATACCCACCAGAATGGCTAAAATTAAAAAGAGCAATCAATACTTAATTTTGTCAAGGATATGGAGTAACCAAGTATCCCATACATTGCTGGTAGAAATGAAATCAGTACAACCAACTTGGAAAACTGTTCGGAGTGTCTATTAATGTTGAAAATACATATTCTAAGTATATCCCCACTGGACATGCATCCATATGTTCACCAAAAGACATCTACTAGAAAGTTCATAGCAGCAATATTTATAATACTCTATAACTAGAAATGACCCATCAACAGTAGAATGGATGAACAAATGGTGATGTATTCACAGAATAAAATAATATATAGCAATAAGAATGAATACATTATAATTATACATAACAACATGGCAGAAGCTCACAAATAATAGTGAGCCAAAGAAGCCAGATGCAAAGACTGAAAACTATGATTTCATTTATACAAAGAACAAAAAAGGCAAAATTAATCTATGCTACTTAAAGTTAAGATACTAGTTACCTTTGGGAGGATTGTGACTAGAAAGAAGGGCTCTGGGAAGCTAGTATATTCTACTTCTCGATCTAGGTACAGATTACACAGGTTTATTCAGTAGGTGATGGTTGTATGAGTGTGTTCAGTTTGTAAAATTTCATTGAGCTTTATGACTATGGTGTATGCACTTTTCTCTTTTTATATTAACTATCTTTCAATAAAATGTTTTAAAAATCTATGGGAACAGATTTAAAAGTATACTAATAGGAAAATACAGAGCACTTTGTGCTTAAAAGAATATCACTCAAGAAGTCATAAAAAGTAATACAAAATGAAACTAAGTTTCTAAATGTAGAAGCAGAAAAGAGAAATTAATAGAGGTTAAGAACCACATTTAAATTAATGATAAAATATTAAAATGCAAAACTGATAAATAAATCCAAGCACCAGCTCTTTGAAAAGACCATAGGCAAACCTTAGGAAATGTTAAATGAAGAAAAAAAAGAGGTAAAACCTAAGTTTGAAAAATGATGAAGGGGATGGGATATTATCATAGACCAGAAATTCTCAACTTTAGCAACACTGACATTTGGGGCCAGATAATTCTTTGTTATAAGGGGCTATCCTGTTCATTGTAACAGTAGCCCTGGATTCTACCAACTAGATGGCAGTAACACATTCCCACTTCCATCTGTAAAATCTGAAAATATCTCCATACATTAACAAATGTCAGGAAAGGCAAAATCACCTCCAGTTGAGAAGTAGTGCAATGGTAAAGGAAGTAAAACTCTATACTATTAACTTTTTACATCTGAATAAAAAAGCAATGTTTGAGGAAATATACATTATAAAAATGGTGGAAATGTGGTAGAGAAGCTCAATAAAACAATAACCAAACAATTAAAATTTTTATTAAAGACATTACCCAAAAAAGGCAAATTCTGAATTTTCTATGTTGTTGCATTGATTTGTGTGTATATTCATGCCCTGCTGCCACACCCATTTAATCATTGTGACGGAGAATACCCTTCAGACTTCTAAGAACTAGGTCATTCATCTCCTACTTAGAATGTTATTGAGAGAAGTTACACAATAGAAATATAAATGAATACCCCATATAAGTAACAGAAATTGAAGAAATGTGATTTAATAATAATTATGATATATTAATTGTAATGATAAGATTTTATAAAAGTTGATGTATCAAAAATATTATTCCAATGTACATTCAATACAAAAGTACAATATTTGAATTCTTTTTTCATACTAAGTATTTGAAATTTGGTATATATGATATACTTACAGAACATCTCCATTCAGACTAGCTATATTCCAGTGCTCAGTTGCTATCTGTGTATTGGACAGTACACTTATAGAGTATATTTAAAGACGGAAATTTCCTAGATTCATTTTCTCATTTCCTGAAGACAGTAGAAATGTGATCTTTAAGAAGAATTAAAAAAACAAAGACAATTGGCATTTCAGAACTTAGAAACAAAATCTTCAAACAAAATGTTAGCAAAACAATTATCATTACCTTAAAATGATAATATGTCATTCATGATCAAGTATGGTCACTCTAAGAATGCAAGGCATAATTTATATTGGACCTATTAATATTATTTATCCTCTACTATGTAAGAGAGAAAATTGTATGAGCAGTTTAACGCCGGAAATTTATTTCGTTAATTAAATTTCATTTATATTCCTGATTTTATTTTATTTATTTTTATTTTTTTTCTGAGACAGAGTCTTGCTCTGTCACCCAGGCTGGAGTCCAGTGGTGTGATCTCAGCTCAAAACAACCTCCATCTCCTGGGTTCAAGTGATTCTCATGCCTCAGCCTCCCGAGTAACTGGGACTACAGGTGCATGCCACCATACCTGGCTAAATTTATATTTTTAGTAGAGATCATGTAGGCCAGGCTGGTCTCCAACTCCTGACCTCAAGTGATCCACCCGACTCAGCCTCCCAAAGTGAGATTACAGGTGTGAGCCACCGTGCCAGGTTATCCCCCTACACCATGCTTCTTATATGTTGTAGACCATATATTAGAATTCAAAAGCTGAATACAAAGGTAAAAGTAAAATGTCTTATTTTTAATAAAATTGAGAATGATATAAGAATAAGAAAACCCTAATTCTTAAAGATTCACTGCTTAAAAGTCAGGTCTCTCCAAATTAATTTATAAATATTTTATAAGTCCGATTAGTGTCAAAATTATTAAAAATATTACCTGTAAGAAATAAATAAAAAAATGGCCAACAGATTTTTGGAAATAAGGTGTGCTTTGACTTGCTAGATATTAAAATAAATAAGAAAAAAGTAATTAAAATAGAGAGGAACAAGTGTAGGAAGTATAGGCAGTTCAATGATGCAATGTAAGGTCCAGAAAGAACTCAGCTATTTATAGAAATGTAATATACAGAAATAGTTACTTTTCAATTCCAGTAAAGATAGATTCTTCAATACATGTTTGAAAGTTTAGCTACAGTGAATGTTTATTGGAGTACTATTCATTGGTGAAAAATAGGAATCAACTAAAATGTTTGTGATGGTTAATACTGAGTGTCAACTTGTTTGGACTGAAGGATGCAAAACATTGATACTGAGTGCGTCTGTAAGGGCGTTGCCAAAGGAGATTAACATTGGAGTCAGTGGGCTGGGAAAGGCAGATCCACCCTTAATCTGGGTGGGAACCATCTAATCAGCTGCAAGCACAGCCATAATATAAAGCAGGCAGAAAACCATGAAGAGGCTAGACTGGCCTAACCTCCCAGCCTACATCTTTCTCCCATGCTGGATATTTCCTGCCCTCAAACATCGGACTCCAAGTTCTTCAGCTTTGGGACTCTGACTGGCTCTCCTTGCTCCCTAACTTGTAGATGGCTTATTGTGGGACCTTGTGATTGTGTCAGTTAATACTCCTTAATAAACTTCTTTTTGTATATATACCTATCCTATTAGTTCTGTTCCTCTAGCGAACCCTAACAAATACAGATTTTGGAACCAGGAGTGGTTCTAGAGAAACAGAATACTTAGGAAGGAGTTCTTTCATTGGTTTGGGGGTTTCTGGAATTGTCTGCTTAATATTATTAGAGCCCAAAATGCTAAAGCCTCTGCTTCTAATAGTATGGAGAAAACTGATAGTTCTTGGCATGAACTGTTTGGAGAGTTAAGTAAGATAAATGCATTTAACACTCCTAATTCACTGCTCATGAGACGAAAGGAGTTTAGTAACTCTATACATAATACATTTGACCATATATAGAGAACCAAGGAACATAATGAAGTTGGTTGGTTGCTCCTAAGTTCACTGGACAAAGTGATGAAAGAAAATGATGAACTCAAGGATTCTAACTCCCAGCTACAGAAGCAGATACTTAGCTTCAAATCTACTAAGATTGCCCTGAGTGAGAAAGAGCTGTAGAGAAAGAGCTGAAATTGCAGAAAAACAGACACAAACTCTTATCATGCGAGGGACTGACATGCAATGAAAGATGCATGCACAGCCTCACCAGGTGTCTACTGCTAAAGTGAGCGCATTGATTGGAAAAGAATAGGACCTTGCAACTTGAAATGGGGATGTGCGGGAGGACCCTGATGAAGCTGGGGACACTGAGTTTGTAAACTCTGATGAAACTTTTTTGCCAGAAGGAATAGCTTCCCCATCCCCAGCAGTGGCAACATCCCCTCTCTAACCCATGCTGCCATCAGCCTTTCCACCTGTGTCTGAGGTGATAAAGCTTGTACTGTCTGAGGCAACAGTGATGGACTGCTTCAGCCAGTTGCCAGGCAGGATAATGTTGATTTCCCCAGGAACCACCCCCAAAACCCCTGTTTGCTTCTAGAATTATAACTAGACTAAAGTCTGGGCAGGCCCCTAGAGGTGAGGTTCAGAGTGTGACCCATGAGGAGGTGTGGGACACTTGAAAAGAACTGCTTGAGTTTTCCAATGTATACAGGCAGAAATCTGGAGAACAGGCATGAGACTGGATATTAAAGGTGTAGGATAATGGTGGAAGGAACACAGAGTTGGAGCAGACTAAATTTATTGATTTGGACCCACTAGGTAGGGATTCTGCATTTAATGTTGAAGCTCAGGGAGTTAAAAAAGGTTCTAATAATTTTTTTGCTTGGTTAGCTGAAATATGGATTCCAAGATGGCTCACTCTGAGTGAGCTGGAATTGCCTCATCTACCTTGGTTTAGTGTAGACGAAAGGATCCAAAGGCTTAGGGAGATTGGGATGGTGGAGTAGATAAGTCACTTTAGATCTACTCATCCCAGCTGGGAGGGTCCAGAAGATATACCCTTGACCAATGCTTTGGGAAACAAATTTGTGAGGGCAGCACCTGCCTCTTAGAAGAGCCCTGTAATTGCTCTTCTCTATATGTCAGATCTAACAGTGGAAACCACAGTCATTCAACTTCAATATTTAAATACAATGGGAATAATTGGATCCTGAGGTGCTAAGGGCCAAGTGGCAGCACTCAAACAACAAAGGCAAGGTGGGCTACTGTAATGGATGGCAGAGGCAAGGCAGCAATCAGAATAGTCTAACTTGTGTAGACCTCTGGCATTGGCTAATTAATCAAGGTGTTCCTAGAAGTGAAATCGATAGGAAGCCTACTGTATTCCTACTTAATTTATATAAGCAGAAAACTTCTAGATCAAATGGACAAAGACTAATGTGAATTATAAAAACAGAGAATCATGGCCCCTCAATCAATTTCCACACCTGAGCCAGTTCACAGACCCAGAAACACTTGAATGAAGGGGAAGCCAGGTCTCCTTGAGGAAGGACCCCACTACACTACTGACAATTTATGCTGTTAATCTTTCTCCATTCTTCCCCAAAGGGACCTCTAGTCTTTTACCATTGGGGAAAGGGAAATGATCAGACATTCTGGGGACTACTGGACACTGGCTCTGAGCTGATGTTAATTCCAGGGGACTGAAAAGGTCATTGTGGTCCTCCAGTTAAAGTAGTGGCTTATGGAGGTCAGGTAATTATTGGGGTTTTAGCTCAGGTCTGATTTACACTGGGTCCCTGGATTCATCCTGTGGTCATTTCCCCAGTGCCAGAATGCAGAATTGGCATAGACATACTTAGCAGCTGGCAGAACCCCCACATTGGCTCCCTGACTGGTAAGATGAGGAGTATTAAGTGGGACAGGCCAAATGGAAGCCATAGAGCTGCCTCAACCTAGAAAAATAGTAAATCAAAAACAATATCACATCCCTGGAGGGACTGCAGTGATTAGTGCCACCATCAAGAAGTTGAAAAATGCAGGGATGGTGATTCCCACCACATCCCCACTCAACTCTCCCATTTGGCCTGTGCAGAAGACAGATGGATCTTGGAGAATGACCATGGATTATCATAAGCTTAACCAAGTGGTGACTCCAATTGCAGTTGCTGTACCATATGTGGTTGCATTGCTTGAGTAAATTAACACATTTTCTTGTACATGGTATGCAGCCATCGACTTGGCAAATACCTTTTTCTCCTTTTCTGTTCGTAAGGCCCAAAGAAGCAATTTGCCTTCAGCAGGCAAGGACAGCAATATACCTTTACTGTCCCACCTTAGTGGTATATCAACTCTCTGGGTTTGTGTCATTATCCGATTTGGAGAGATTTTGATTGCTTTTTGCTTCCACAAGATATCACACTGGTCCATTACATTGATGACATTAGGCTGATTGGATCCATTGAGCAAAAGGTAGCAAACACACTGGACTTACTGGCAAGACATTTGTGTGCCAGAAAATGGGAAATAAATCTGACTAAAATTTAGGGACCCTCTACCTCAGTAAAATTTCTAGGGGTCCAGTGGTGTGGGATCTGTTGAGATATTCCTTCTAAAGTGAAGGATAAGTTGCTGCATTTGGCCCCACCTACAACCAAGAAAAAGACACAATGCCTAGGGGCCTATTTGGATTTTGGAGGCAACACATTCCTCATTTGGGTGCATTACTCCAGCCCATTTATAGAGTGACCCCAAAGCTGCCAGTTTTGAGTGGGCTCCAGAACAAGAGAAGGCTCTGCAACAGGTCCAGGCTGCTGTGGGAGCTCTCTGCTACTTGGGCCATATGACCCAGCAGATCCAATGGTGCCTGAGGTGTCAGTAACAGATAGGGATGCAGTTTGTAGCCTTTGGCAGGCACCCATAGGTGAATAACAGCAGAGGCCCTGCCATCTTCTGCAGATAACTACTGTCCTTTTGAGAGATAGCTCTTGGCCTGTTACTCGGCTTTGGTGGAAATGAACATTTGACTATGGGTCATCCAGTCACCATACAACTTGAACTGCCTATCATGAACTGGGTGCTTTCTGACCCATCTAGCCATAAACTGGGTCATGCAAAGCAGCATTCCATCATCAAATGGAAGTGGTATATACGTGATCGGGCTCGAGCAGGTCCCGAAGGCACAGGTAAGTTACATGAGGAAGTGCCCATGGTCTCCACTCCTGCCACCCTGCCTTCTCTCTCCCAGCCTGCACTGATGGCCTCATGGAGAGTTCCCTATGATCAGTTAACAGAGGGAGAGAAGATTAGGACCTGGTTCACAGATGGTTCTGCATGATATGCAGGCGCCACACAAAAGTGGACAGCTGCAGCACAACAGCCCCTTTCTAGGACATCCCTGAAGGACGGCGGTGAAGGAAAAGCTTCCCAGTGAGCAGGACCTCAAGCAGTGTACCTGGTTGTGCAGGTTGCATGGAAAGAGAAAGGGCCAGATGTGCGGTTATATACTGATTCATAGGCTGTAGCCAGTGGTTTGGCTGGTCAGGGACTTGGAAGAAGCATGATTGGAAAATTGGTGACAAAGAAATTTGGGGAAGAGATATGTGGATGGAACTCTCTGAGTGGTCATCACTGAAGATATTTGTATTCCATGTGAGTGCTCACCAACGGGTGACCTTGGGGAAGAGATATATGGATGGACCTCTCGGAGTGGTCATAAGTGTGAAGATATTTGTATTCCATGTGAGTGCTCACCAACAGGTGACCTTAGCAAAGGAGGAGTTTAATAATCAAGTGGATAAGATGACCCGTTCTGTGGACACCACTCAGCCTCTTTCCCCAGCCACCCCTGTCATAGCCCAATGGTCCCATGAACAAAGTGGCCATGGTGGCAGGGATGGAGGTTACACAAGGGCTCAGCAACATGGACTTCCACTCACCAAGGCTAACCTGGCTATGGCAACTGCTGAGTGCCCAATTTGCCAAAAGCAGAGACCAGCACTGAGCCCTCAATATGGCATCATTTCTCAGGGTGATCAGCCAGCTACCTGGTGGCAGATTGATTATATTGGACCTCTTCCATCATGGAAAAGGAAGAGGTTTGTCCTCACTAGAATAGACACTTACTCTGGTTATGGGTTTGCCTATTCTGCACCCAGTGCTTCTGCCAAAACTACCATCTGTGGACTCACGGAATGCCTTATCCACCATCATGGTATTCCACACAGCATTGCCTCTGACCAACCCACTCACTTTATGGCTAAAGCAGTGTGGCAGTGGGCTCATGCTCATGGAATTCACTAGCCTTACCAAGTTCCCCATCATGCTGAAGAGGCTGGATTGATGAACCGGGGAATGGCTTTTAGAAGTCACAAGTACAACACCAACTAAGTGACAATACTTTGCATGCCTGGGCAAAGTTCTCCAGAAGGTCGTGTATGCTCTGCATCAGCATCCAATATATGGCACTGTTTGTCCCATAGCCAGGATTCACAGGTCCAGGAATCGAGGGGTGGAAGTGGAAGTGGCACCACTCACCATCACCCCAAGTGATCCACTAGCAAGATTTTTGCTTCCTGTTCCCAGAACATTACATTTTGCTGGCCTAGAGGTCTTAGTTCCAGAGGGAGGAACACTGCCACCGGGAGACACAACAACAATTCCATTTAACTGCAAGTTAAGATTGCCACCTGGACACTTTAGACTCCTCCTACCTTTAAATCAACAGGCTAAGAAGGGTGTTACAGTGTTTGCTGGGGTGATTGAGGCTATTAAGATGAAATAAGTCTACTACTCCACAACAGAGGTAAGGAAGAGCACGCATGGAATACAGGAGATCTATTAGGGTGTCTCTTAGTATTACCATGCCCTGTGATTAAAGTCAATGGAAAACTGCAACAGCCCAATCCAGGCAGGACTACCAAAGGCCCATCAGGAATGAAGGATTGGGTCACTCCACCAGGAAAAAAAACTACGACCTGCTGAGGTGCTTGCTGATGGGAATACAGAATGTGTGGTAGAAGAGGATAATAATTAATACCAACTATGATCACATGGTCAGTTGCAGAAAGGAGGACTGTAACTGTCAGGAGTATATCCACCTTCTTTTGTTAACAACATGTTTGTGCATGGATATACTTGTACTAAGAAAATATCTTCATTTTATTTCCTTTTTCCTTTATCCTGTGACATAAGATTTATTGACTTCATATCAGCATTTAAGTATTGTTGACTTTATGTAATAGCATTTGCGTTGAGGATTGGTGCATTTTCGGTTGTATGAAAGATAGTTGTATCCTGTTAGGTGTAATTATAACCTTATTACTGTCTTTATTTGAAGATTATGTATGATCTCAGGAGATGTGTATGGGTTCGAGTTGACAAGGGAGTAGACTTGTGATGGTTAATACTGAGTGTCAACTTGATTGGATTGAAGGATGCAAAATATTGATCCTGGATGTGACAGCTAGGTGTTGTCAAAGGAGATTAACATTTGAGTCAGTGGACTGGGAAAGGCAGACTCACCCTTAATCTGTGTGGGCACCACTTAATCAGCTGCCAGGGGAGCCAGAATATAAAGCAGGCAGAAAAAAACAGAAAAGGCTAGACTGGCTTAGCCTCCCAGCCTACATCTTTCTCCTATGCTGGATGCTTCCTGCCCTCAAACATCAGACACCAAGTTCTTCAGCTTTGGGACTGGCTTCATTGCTCTTCACTTTGCAGACAGCCTATTGTGAGGCCTTATTATTGTGTGAGTTAACACTCCTTAATAAGCTCATATATATATATATATCATATATACTAATCAGAGAGATATATATATCCTATTAGTTATGTCCCTCTAGAGAACTCTAATACAATGCTCAAGCAATGAAATTTGTATATAAATTATGATATATTTTTATAATGCAATATTATCCACCCATTTAAAATTATGTTGTGGAAGAATAATCTATATAAAGAGGTTTATTACACAGAGTTAATTGACAATGAAACAGTTTACCAAGTAATAAGTAATGTGAAGTTCAATTTTTATGTTGTCTTTGGTGTTCACACCAAAAGGATCTCTTTGCAGTCCTTTTAATAACTTTTTGCTGAATTATCAAATCCCTAAGACACAAAAAGTCAAATTCTTGAGTTTTACCTAACCTAAACTAGGTTTAACCTTAATTATTTTTACCCAAATTTCAGTCATATTTTGATGTTTTTGTTTCCCTATCTCCTTTCCCTTCTTCTATTTTGTACGCTTGTTCTCTTCCAGCAAGGTTTTTTATAGCCTTTTTTTGTTTTTTTTGTTTTTGTTTTTGTTTTCCATTTCCATTGATTGAATTGGGAGCAATTATGAAAAGCATTTTAGAAGCTATTGCTTATTAAAAGAAATTACTACTACATCACCTTGCTTCCGCCTCTATCTTTATCAGTGCAGATACCAAGAGCCTGAATGCTTCTTTGACTTGCCCCTCTGCCGCAAAAGCCACGTCCAAACCTGATGTCATAATTCTGAAATGTGTTCAGAACCCACTGCTCTTCTTTAATACTGCTGTAACTGTGTGTTGCGAGCAGCGAAAGATGAGACGTAACCAAGTCTGTGCATGTTTGTGTCTTTCCACAAGGTCAGATTTTCATTGGTGTTCTTTCAATCATAAAAGTCACAGCTACACGGAGTTCCCAAGGAAGCAATTCTCCTTAGCACTACCTGTTCACTCAGTAGTTAGCGCCATGGGCACACGGGCTCAAGCCACAAGTCAGTCTATATTGCAAATCACACATTGTAGTATAATTAATATATAAATGTTATAGATTAAACATCCCATATCAGACAAACAATTAACATCAAGACAAAAAGGGTTAGGAAAATGGGGTCAAATGAACCAGTGCAAGGAGAGAGACATGGACAAGGAGAGTGTCCTGGCCTGATCCTGATGGATGTCAATGACTTGCACTGAAGAGTCTTTTATTTGGGCAGAGCCTTCAGCCTCAGATGCCAGGTGCTAATCACAAGTGACAGCATAACTGTGTCTATCAAGATGGCCGTCTTGAGCTGGTGAAGTCTTGCTATTTTTATGGCCCCAGAGTCTTCTGGTGAGGACTGAATTGATAGTAAAGAGTGTGCCTGGTTATGTTCTTATCTGATTGATTGCAGTCTCTACTGATTAGGCGAGCATCTGATCCCTGTTGGTATGATCCCTGTTGGTCTGATGCATTCTGAAACATAAGATGAGTCTTTTTCTAAGATGGAGTTACAGATGTCAAGGGTGCTCTATAAACATCACCATTCAGTCCTTCAATACTTTTCATAGGTACGTCTGTAACCTACCAATAGACCTCATTGCTAACAATCTCCTCCCCTGTCCAATCCATACCTCAGCCTGAAAGTTCTTTCTAGAATACTGATTAATCGTGCCATTTGTCTGCTTTTTGGAGAAAGTTAGAACTTCTGAGAATGGATTTCAAAGCTTTTGAGCCCAACCTGATTTTCCAACCTCACCTCGGTTTATCACTCCCTGCCTACCATACCAAACTCTGCCCATCTCAGAAAGTATAGGAACTTTCGAAGAAGTGTTTCTGATGGAATAGTCTAAACAGTATGCACATTTTGCCAAGCTGTGTGTGTGGTACCACTGTAAATTTTATAATGACACTATATTTTCCAACCATTTGTTTTTCATTGAAGTATTTCTGATCATTTTAGTAACAGCAATTTTTTTCACAGTAATTTGTTTTATAAGCATCAGGTAGTATCAAATCTCCCTCATGCAAACACATTATCATCTCTTCAATATGTGCAGCTGTGACTGCATCCTCCACCCCTTTTCCTTTCAGGAGAAACTGTACTTTGTGGTTTCACTCTTATTTTATTTGTTTAAAATGTCCCATCCTGTTAAGCAAAGGATTATTCCTCCAAATGACCTATATCTTTTCTTACTTTTCTCTTTTTTTTTTTTGCGCATGATGTTATCTGTACTTGAAAATTCCTTGATATTTGTCTTCACTGAGCTAAATCCTACAGACATTCAAGGCTCACCCCGGACATTACTCCCTCTTCAAAGGTTTCCCTTTTGATATTCCTAACACATCACCTCACATGTGCATAGAAAGTTGAATTTATTAGGTTGGTGCCAACGTTTGCACCAACCTAATACTTAATCTCCTCATTACTACCACTAACAGAGTCTCAAAAAGGAAGACATATCTATATCAAAAGTCTAGAAGTAAAAGTTTTGGAGTTAAATGATCTGCTTTTGCCTGGGCGCAGTGGCTCACACCTGTAATCCCAGCACTTTGGGAGGCCGAGGTGGGCGGATCGTGAGGTCAGGAGATCGAGACCATCCTGGCTACCGTGCTGAAACCCGGTCTCTTCTAAAAATACAAAAAATTAGCCAGGCATGGTGGCGGGCGCCTGTAGTCCCAGCTACTCGGGAGGCTGAGTCAGGAGAATGGCATGAACCCCGGAGGCGGAGCTTACAGTGAGCCGAGATGGCACCACTGCACTCCAGCCTGGGTGACAGAACGAGACTCCGTCTCACCAAAAAAAAAAAAAAAAGACCTGCTTTTGTTCCCAATTTACAAATCACTCAAATTTCAATCTACTCTCTTTCTCTTATGCATTCCCATTGCCCTTTGTAAATACTCTCTTGAAACATTTAACACATTCCTTGTCTCTCACCATACATAAAATCAGGTGGTATGTGTTAATTCATTTCTGACTTTTTCAGGCCCTAATAATCATTAAAAACAATTAAAGAAGACGAGAAGGAAGGAAGGAAGGAAGGAGGAAGGAAGGAAGGAAGGAAGGAAGGAAGGAAGGAAGGAAGGAAGGAAGGAAGGAAAGAAGGAAGGAAAGAAGGAAGGAAGGAAGGAAGGAAGGAAGGAAATCATTCTATTCAGATTTCTAATAGCCTGTCTATCTAAACTTTGAGTTGAGGCCATGTCTGATCCAAGAGGAAAAAGAAGCAACGTGGATAGCTTAAGCTAAAATTAAATTCCTATAAAAGGTGAAAGTTTACACTTTTTTTTTTTAGGTGGAAGCTTGATTAGACCACTAGAAAAAAAAAAAAGAGTTAAATTACTTCTTTCTCTTCCAATAATCGTGTTTATTACATTGCAGCAAACGTTTGTATATGGAATTGCTTTTTAAAAGCAGGAAACCTGCTTCTCTGTGAACACTGGTTTGTAGCTGCTTGTTCATTTTCTTGACTAAAAACTCAATTCTATAAATTGTTTCAGTAGTTCAATAAACGAGTGCTAAATTGTGAGCTCCCTAAGGATAATCACTGTGTCTTATTCAGTAATGTTTCCCAGGAGCCTCACTAATACCAGGAAGGCAAGTTTGCCTACATTTACTCGAGAATACATTGTTGTTAATTCTCTAAAGACCAATGGAGTATGTGTTCTCTCAGTGTCCATCCACATGGCAAAACTGTGTGAAGAATAACAATCAGACAGACCTCAAATTTGCTCATTTGATGATTTATCTTGTTTGATGAAAGGCACGATAGCCTAAGAAAACTCTCTCTTCTCAGATACTATTTGCCTCAGATCAATAATATGCAGAAAATACCATGACAGGACAAATGAAAATTGTCTTGACTGCAACTAGAGCACAAAGAGGAAAAAGTTGTAACAATCTAAATTTCAAGAAAGCAGTCTCAGTTAAAAGCATTGCTCTCAGAAGTCTTTTTTGGTGCCTCTGCAGATGATCCTATTAGATTCTAGCAATTGCTAGGATTGAAATACTCCGAAGTGAGATAGAATGCTTCGGAAACACAGACTAGATGGCCTATGATTCGTTAACTTTATTAAACAGCACTGTATTTCCTGAACAAACAAAAGAGTACACTGGTATGTTCCTGAACTTTTTAAAGTTTTGCAGTTGATGGGGTTCAGGACACACTAACCCAGGATGTAGCATCTTGACATTTGAGAAAATAGTAGAAACATGAAGGTCACTCTCACCTTCCCCTTGCCCCATCTCCTCTGAGCAGGCCATAAAATGTAGAAATAATTCTCTGACCTCTCCTGTGGCAGAGAATAAACTCAGCTGACTTTCCCGTGAAGCAGGTCATAAAATCCTGTTTCCTGAGGTGCCTTCCTTGTACTTGGAGGGAAAGAATGTTCTTATCTCTGAAATCAGAGGGACACAGAGAAGAATCTGAACAAACAGGCCTTGCTAAGATGGGGTTTGTTACCATTAGATCATACCTCATTTGTCCAATCACACTTCTGCACAACTCTCCACTCTTCCTCCTACCTGAGCATAAAAATATACGGTTTCCCTGTTTCTTTGGGTCTTCATTTCTTTTTTTCTTTCTTTTTTTCTTTCTTTTTTTTTTTGAGTCGGAGTCTTGCTCTGTCACCCAGGCTGGAGTGCAATGACACGATCTCGGCTCACTGCAAGCTCCGCCTCCTAGGTTCAAGAGATTCACCTGTCTCAACCTCCTGAGTAGCTAGGATTACAGGCATGCACCACCACTCCCAGCTAATTTTTGTATTTTTATTAGAGAGGGGGGTTTCACCATGTTGGCCAGGATGGTCTCGAACTTCTGACCTCAAGTGATCAACCTGCCTCTGCCTCCCAAAGTGCTGGGATTACAAGCGTGAGCCACTGCACCCGGTGCGTCTTCATTTCTGAAGGCTCCCATGTCGGGCAAAACTTATATTAAATAGATTTGTTTTTCTCTTGTTAATCTATCTTTTGTTACAGGTGCCTTAGCTGGGAACATTGAAACAGGTAAGGAAAAGATTAACACTTTTTCTCCTTTGCACATTTCACTTCATTAGAGTACACCTGGCTCCAAGTCTCCCTTACTTCTTGCTTTCTTACCCCATGCCTAGCTTTAATTCAAATTTAATTTAAATGGTTAATTGCCTTAGAAGCCTGGTAAATTAGTTTTTATGTTAACTAAACACCAAATGTGAGTAAATCACTCTGCTAGATGCTTTACATAGTCTACCCAATTTTCCCTTAAACAACTTCCCAAGGCTTATGTTTTTTTTCCTATTTATTCTTAGGAAAACTAAGAGTCAAGTGATCAAGTAACCATCAAGGAAACATTCATAATCTTTCCATTGGACCAGGTCTATCTCCATGTTTATTCAACACACAGTGGCTTCAAATGGTATCCTCTTTATAAAACTTGCTCAAATTAGGGATTCTTACCCTCCTTCCCCATCTCCACCCAGAACTCCAAGGTATGAGAGCAATCTGGCTCATCCCTTCAATCTCCCAGGTGAACCAGCATCAAAAGAATTCCTAGCAAGAACAACTTGGCGTAGTGAAAAACGTGCCAGTTGAGGAATTAGATGTTCTGGGCTCCACTCACCTGACCGGCTGTGTTACCTCTGCCTGATGATTTAACTGCTCTTAGCCTTATGTTCCTTATCTTTAACTGAGGTTAACCATCTAGTTACATACAGCATTTCAGTTTGAGTTATAATGGAATCTCTAAGAGAATAGGTATATGTTGTAAGTATTCTTTAAATTAACATTTAATCCATAAACTGCAAATTAGGGACATTGCCCACACTTTTTAATTTAATTTAATTTTATTATTTTTTGAGATAGGGTCTCACACTGTCACTCAGGCTGAGTTGCCGTGACACAGTCATGGCTCACTGCCGCTGTGACCTCCTGGGCTCAAGCAATCCTCTTACCTCTCAGCCTCCTCAATAGCTGGGGCTACAGGCGCATGCCACCATGCCTAGCTAATTTCTGTATTTTTAGTAGAGATTTGGTTTCACAATGTGGCCTAGGCTGGTCTCGAACTCCTGGGCTCAAGTGATCTACCTGCCTCAGCCTCCCAAGGTGCTGGGATAGCAGGCATGAGTCACCGTTCCCAGCTGCTCACAACTTTAAAAAAGAAAGCTTAATGTCTCAACTACATTCTAATGTCATGGATTATGTTCCAACAAATTCTTTTTTTTCAAAGAAAACAATTATTTAAAAAATCATTAACATGTTTGTTTATTATTTGACATTTAAAATGTGCTGTTTTTATATTGAAATAACTCTATCCAAAGTGTACCAAAAGAGAATGGATTCCCTAAGATGGTCAAGTGCAGCAGCATTTTAGCTATCAGACAATAATAAATTGGGAATGACAGATAGTGCTGACCATGGTGCATTCCATAGTGAGAATGGTAAGGACTTAGCAGCTTCCCATTAAATTAATGAGAACCCTCAGCCTTTTTGGCTAGCAGGATTAAGCAACATAACGGAGACATCTGAATACCTTTCTACCACCCTGGGTGTGAAAGGCAAGATTGAAAGGACAATCAATTCAGTTAAGTGTTTGGCTTTTCACCCAGGTAACCCCTAGATCGGGCTGTTATTCCACTATTCTCTCATTTTGGCTTTCAAGATCAGCAGCTGCTAAAATGGCGTTTTTGAAGTATTTTAGGTTGTTTACACCCTTGTTTCCTGAATCAATAAGAAATAAAAAGACCAGGAATCCCTCCAGGTCCCTAAAACTGTCCAATAAAGGTGTGCTCTTAATTTGGATTTATAAGTAGGGTTTTCATTTTATGGTCTGCTTGCTTTTTATAATCAGCAACTCTTCAGTCTGCTGTCTAAAAGGAGGCATAGCAAATAGTTAAAAATTCAAATGAAAAAGACTAGAATCTAACTGTGGATTAGTTCACATTGCTACTGTTAGTATTCTTTACCGGGACTTATAACATCACCTGTTAGGTCAACATTGATCCACCAGTCAACACAATTTGTTTGTATTTTTGCTTTCTTTAATCCATAATTTAATTATCTTAACCCCCCTGGGAAAAACCCGTAGACATCACTTTGAAGGAGTTTATTTTTCATAATCTTTTAAAACATAGGTCATGAAGTGACTGTGTTTCCATTTAGAGGATTAATCCCCTGTGTGTTTTCTAATTCCTTAGGCTGACTAGTGTTGTCATCTCAATACCCATTAATATCTTACCCAGAGAATGGAAGCTTAAAGAAAGCTGTTGAAGATTTAAGATAATCTATAAGTTTGGATAGAAGTTTTTTTTATTTATTGTATTTATTTATTTATTTGAGACAAGAGTCTCGCTCTGTCACCCAGGCTGGAGTGCAGTGATGAGATCTTGGCTCACTGCAACCTCTGTCTCCTGAGTTCAAGTGATTCTCATGCCTCAGCCTCTGGAGTAGCTGGGATTACAAGCGTGTCCCACCACACCTGGCTAATTTTTGTATTTTTATTAAAGACGAGGTTTCACTGTGTTGGCATGACCTCAAGTGATCGGCCTCCAAAGTGCTGGGATTACAGGCCTGAGCCACTGTGCCTGGCCAAAGGTTTTAAAACTGTAAAGACCTATAACATTAACCTTTACATAGAGAAACGCTATTGGGTTTCTAGTGGGGTTACTAGATCTGTATGTTTCACAGACTTCTGAGAGTGCTCAAGCCCCAGGAAAATAATGAAATCCAACTTTAGTGTCCAAAATTTCTTAGTAGTTTTTTTATGAAAGTCTGCAAGGAAAAGAAATAGCGACATTGAGCACTTACTATTTGACAAGTACTTTATGTATATTAGCTTGCTTTATCTTATCTTAGCCCTAAGAGTGCCATGAGTCCTGATTCACATATAAAGAAACCTAGGCTTAGCAATATAAGGATTCTTCCTTTGACTCTTTCTTTCTATGACAGGTAGTCAACAGCAAAATCAGTATTCCAACACTAGTCTATAAAGCTCTAAAATTGATGTTTTCACTCTGTCACTGCTTCTCTTGCAAAACCTAACAGATATTCCCTCTATTTCTGCCCTTCATGCTTCTTTCACTCGATTGATTGACTGATTGATTAAGACAGGGTTTCGCCGGGCGCGGTGGCTCACGCTGGTAATCCCAGCACTTTGGGAGGCCGAGGCGGGCAGATCACGAGGTCAGGAGATCGAGACCACGGTGAAACCCCGTCTCTACTAAAAATACAAAAAAATTAGCCGGGCGCGGTGGCGGGCGCCTGTAGTCCCAGCTACTCGGAGAGGCTGAGGCAGGAGAATGGCGTGAACCCGGGAGGCGGAGCTTGCAGTGAGCCGAGATCGCGCCACTGCACTCCAGCCTGGGCGACAGAGCGAGACTCCGTCTCAAAAAAAAAAAAAGACAGGGTTTCGCTCCCATCGCCCAGGCTAGAGTGCAGTGGCGCGATCTGAGCTCACTAGCACCTCCACCTCCCCAGTTCAAACACTCCTGTCTCAGCCTCCAGAGTAACTGGGACTACAGGCACAGACCACTATGCCCTGCTGATTTTTATATTTTTAGTAGAGATGGGGTTTCACCATGTTAGCCAGGCTGGTCTTGAATCCCTGACCTCAAGTAATCTGCCCACCTTGGCCCCACAAAGTACTAGGATTACAGGTGTGAGCCACAGTGCCTGATCCCTCTCTCCACCTTTAAACTCAAGGTGAAGACTTTTTAGTTAAATTTTCTTCCACCTACCAAGCTTCTGGTAATAAAATAGTTTTTGTTTTATTAGAGTTAGCATTTATTGAGAACTATGTGGCCTAAACTGCACTGTAGGGTTTGGCGCTATAAGAATAGCATTTACAGATTTGAAAACAAAGGCTAAAAGATTTAGTAATTGCCTATGATGAAATTGTTGGTGAGTTCTGAAGAAAAAAATTCAATCCCTTATCCATGTAACTACTGAGTGTGCTGTTAGCAACTATTTAAAAATCTAAGCCTCAGGAAGAAAACATATATTAAAATTTCTTTTATTTCAAGTAGGGGAGATTTAATTAAATTTGTATTTTCCAAAGAGATTTGGTTGCCTATCTCTATTCTGAAAATTCTCTTCAGCCTTTTGCTTTTTGAAAAACGATTTGCACTCTGCCTAAGATAAACAAGAACCAAACAAAATGCCACTGCTATTATGGTATACCACTGCCATCTAATGGCCACTAAGGCAAACAAATTGCAAATGTTTTATGACTGAAAATGACCAATGTACAATTATTAAAATACGGAGAGGCAAGGCTGAATTTGAAGGGAAATGCTAGAGTAGTGTAATTTGATTTTATTACTTACTGTGGATCTGAGCCATCCCAACAGTAAATACACAGTTTTAGCTCTTCCTGTGTGTGTCATGAAGTGAACATTAGTGTTAGAGGCCTTTAAACAATGAATTGTAAAAAGCAAACACACCATGTGCAGTTGGGAATTTTGCTTTAAAGTTTGTAAACTTTTTGGGTAAGCACAATTTTAAGTCGCATCTATATATTTCAAAAACATTTTGGAATTAGCTGTGTGAATGCTGTGCTGGGCTTGGTGACTAATACATACACTGAGCAAAACCAACCAGTGTTTTGGTCCATAGAGGCATAGATGGTACTACCATATACAGCATTTTGGATTTGTATTGCATGTAGATTAATGTAACACTTCATTTTTGATTTGTTTTGTTTGTAAATTTGTTCAAACACTTCTTTATTTGTTAGCTTATTTAAACCACTTGTGCCAGAGATGCCTGTCCATTTTGGCATGGAGAAACTAGAGATTTTGGATTCAGGTATGTTTAGAACCATGAGTTGGAAGGACATTAGGTTACTCATTTAGCAAATATTTATTGAGTTTTGGTGAGGTGTTGCACACAGAGTAAACATGACATACTCTTCTTCCCTTCAAAGTAACTGTAGAAGTATGAAGTAACTATAGAAAGCAGAAACACAGATAGGCAAACACAAGACAAAATATGGCTAATGGGATTGAGGACATGTTACCACAACATGTGAGACCTTGGCTTTTGAGAAAACAGCAGAAGCAGAAAGGTCACTCTCACTTTCCCATCACACTTTTCTCCTAAAGCAGGCTACAAAACCCAGCGAGTTTACTCTTTGACCTTCTCTAGACCCTCATTTCAGAGGCATCCTCCCTATACCAGGAGGAGAGAAACAGGGACACAGAAAAGAATCTGCACAAGCAGAACTTGCTAAATCCCCCCTCCCCCAGTTTATTATCACTAGATTATGCCCTCTGTCCAATCACAATTCTTGACAACTGTTCAATCTTAATCAAACTGAAGCATTAAAATACACAAGCTTACCTGTTTGCAGGATCTTCAAATTTCTGAAGCCTCCTATCTTACATAAAATTTATATTAAATAAATTTAAATCCTACTCAAACTATTCTTAAAAATAGTTGAAGAGGGAATATTTCCAAACTCACTCTATGAGGCTGGTATTACCCTGATATCAAAACCAGACAAAGACACAACAAAAAAAAGAAAACTACAGGTCAATATCTCTGATGTATATTGATGCAAAAATCCTCAACAAAATTCCAGCAAACTAAATTCAACAATACATTAGAATGATTATTTATCATGACCAAGTGGGATTTATCCCTGGGATCCAAGGATGGTTCAACACACACAAAATCAATCAGCATGCCACATCATATCAACAGAATGAAGGATAAAACCATATGATCATTTCAATTGATGTAGAAAAAGCATTTGATAAAATTCAATATCCCTTCATGATAAAAACCCTCAAAAAACTGGGTATAGAATGAACATACCTCAACATAATAAAAGCCACATATGACAGACCCACAGCTAGTATCATACTGAATGGGGAAAAACTGAAAGGCTTTTCTCTAAGACCTGGAACATGGCATGGATGCCCACTGTCACTACTGTTATTCTTCATAATACTGGAAGTCCTAGCCAGAGCATTCAGACAAGAGAAAGATGTAAAAGGCTCCAAATTAGAAAGGAAGAAATCAGATTATCCTTGTTTGCAAATGATATGATCTTATATTTAGAAATACCTAAAGATTTCACAAGAAAGCTATAAGAACTGTTAAATTTACTGATAAATTCAGTAAAGTTGCAGGATATAAAATCAGCGTATGAAAATCAGTAGCATTTCTATATTCCAACAGTGAACAATGTGAGAAAGAAATAAAAAGGTAATCCCACTTACAATAGCAATACATAAAACTAGATACCCAGGAATTAACCAAATAAGTGAAAGATCTGTATAATGAAAACTATAAAACACTGATGAAGGAAATTGAAGAGGACACCAAAAAATGGAAAAATATTCCATGTTCATGGATTGGAAGAATGGATATTGTTAAAATGTCCCTACTACACAAAGCGATCTACAGATTCAATGCAATATCTGTGAAAATACCAATGACATTCATCACAGAAAAAAAAAATCCTAACAATTATATGGAACCAGAAAAGATCTAGAATAGCCAAAGAAATCCTGAGTAAAAACAACAAAACTGGAGGAATCACATTGCCTGACTTCAAACTACACTACAGAGCTATAGTAACCAAAATGACATGATACTGACATAAAGACAGACACATAGACCAATGAGAATAGAGAACCCAGAAACAAGACATGCCTACAGTGAATATATTTTTGACAAAGGTGCCAAGAACATACACTGGGGAAAAGACAGTCTCTTCAATAAGTGGTGCTGGGAAAACTTGATGTACAGATGCAGAAGAATGAAACTAGGTCCCTATCTCCAACCATATACAAAAATCAAATCAAAATGGATTAAAGACTTAAGTCTAACACCTCAAACTATAAAACTACTACAAGAAAACATTGGGGAAATTCTCCAGGACATTGATCTAAGCAAAGATTTCTTGAGCAATAACCCACAAACAGGGACAACCAAAGCAAAAACGGATGAGTAGGATGACATCAAGTTAAAAAGCTCCTACATAGCAAAAGATACAATCAACAAAGTGAAGAGAAACCCACAGAATGGGAGAAAATATTTGCAAACTACAACTAACTACTCACCTGAGAAGGGATTAATAATCAGAATACATAAGGAGCTCAAACAACTCTATAGGGAAAAAAATCCAATATTCCAATCAAAAGATGGGCAAAAAGTCTGAATAGACATTACCCAAAATAAGACATACAAATAGAAAACAGATATATGAAAAGGTGCTCAACATCAATGATCATTAGATATATGCCAAAAAAAAAATACTTTACAATGAGATATCATCTCACCATCGTCAAAATGGCTTATAACCAAAAGACAGGCAATAATAAATGCTTGCGAGGATGTGGAGAAAAGGGAACCCCCTTGTACGCTGTTGGTGGGAGTGTAAATTTGTACAACCACTATAGAGAAGAGTTTGGAGGTTCCTCAAAAAACTAAAAATTGAGCTACCATATGATCCAGCAATCCCACTGCTGGGTATATACCCAAAAGAGAGGAAATCTCTCTATTAAAGAGATACCTGCACACCTATGTTTGTTGTGGCACTGTTCACAATAGCTAAGACTAGGAAGCAACTTAAATGCCCATCAACGGATAAATGGATAAAGAAAACGTGAAACATATACACAATGGAGTACTATTCTGCCATAATAAAGAATGAGATCCAGTCATTTGCAACAGCATGATGGAAGCGAAGATCATTATGTTAAGTGAGATAAGCCAGGCACAGAAAGAAAAACATCACATGTTCTAACTTATTTGTGAGATCTAAAAATCAAAACAGCTGAACTCATGGACATAGCGATTTGAAGGGTGGTTACCAGAGGCTAAGAGCAGTAGCACAGTAGCAGGGGATTTGGAGGGAGGTGGTGATGGTTAATAAGTATAAAAAAAATAGAAAGAATAAATAAGACCTACTATTTGATAACATAATAGAGTAACTATAGTCAATAATAATTCTATATTTTTAAATAACTTTAAATAACTTTTAAATAACTTTAAAGAATGTAATTGGATTGTTTGTAACTCAGACAATTGAGAGGATTCTCCCTGATGTCTTATTTCACATTGCATGCCTGTATCGAAACATCTCATGTACCCCAAAAATATGTACACCTACTATATACCCACAAAATTTTTTAAGCAAAATTTTTAAAAAATTAAATTGTATACTTTTTTTTTTTTGTTAATCTGCCTTTTGTTATCAGGGTCTTGGCCATGAACCTAAGATGAGAAGGAAAGAGATTTCTTTTCCCCTACATGGCATTGCAAGGAATGAGTGAAGAACAATGTCTCCTTGCATATAAGTGTGTCTCTAGAAGTCAGCAAGCACCTCACACATGGTAAACACCCAAATGTTACTGGATGAATGAATAAAGTAGCATTAATTGAGTTAAACGTGAGTGTTATAAGACACCTAACCACAATTCGAGAGGTTGTCTGGAGTACAAGACTGGGCTAAGGCATAATTAGGCATAAGCAGCCATGAGAGTCAGTGGAGCAGCGTGTTTCAGACAGATCGCAGGGATCTTTTTTCTCTCTTTTTTTCTTTTTCTTTTCTTTTTTTTTTTTTTTTTTTTGAGACAGAGTCACACTCAGTCACCCAAGCTGGAGTGGCTCGATCTCGCTCACTGCAAGCTCCGCCTCCTGGGTTCACGCCCTTCTTCTGCCTCAGCCTCCTGAGTAGCTGGGACTACAACGCCCGCCACCACGCCCAGCTAATTTTTTTTTTTTTTTTTTTTTTTTTTTTTTTTTTTTTTAGTAGAGATGGGATTTCACCGTGTTAGCCAGGATTGTCGAGATCTCCTGAACTTGTGATCCACCCTCCTCGGGCTCCCAAAGTGTTGGGATTACAGGTATGAGCCACCACGCTCGGCCTTTTATTTCATTTAGAAATCTGTTTTTTGTTCTTTGTTTTCATAGGTTATTGTGGAACAGGTAGTGTTTGGTTATATGATTAAGTTCTTTAGTGGTGATTTGTGAGATTTTGGTGCACCCATCACCCGAGCAGTATACACAGCACACAATTTGTAATCTTTTATCCCTTACCCCCTTCCCATCCTTTCTCCTGAGTCCCCTGTGGCATTCTTATGCCTTTGCATCCTCATAGCTTAGCTCCCACTTATGAGTGAGAACATGTGATGTTTGGTTTTCCATTCCTGAGTTACCTCACTTAGAATAATAGTCTCCAATCTCATTCAGGCCACTGCAAATGCCATTAATTCATTCCTTTTTATCGCTGAGTAGTATTCTATTGTGTGTGTGTGTGTGTGTGTGTGTGTGTGTGTGTGTGTGTGTGTATGTATACATATGCCACAGTTTATTTATCTGTTCATTGATTGATGAGCATTTGGGTCAGTTCCACGTTTTGCAATTGCGAATTGTGCTGCTATAAACATGCATGTGCAAGTATCTTTATCTTTTTCGAAAAATGATTTCTTTTCCTCTGGGTAGATACCCAGTAGAGGGATTGCTGGATCAAATGGTAGTTCTACTTTTATTTCTTTAAGAAATCTCTACACTGTTTTCCATAGTGGTTGTACTAGTTTATGTTCCCACCAGCGGTGTAGAAGTGTTCCCAGTTCACCACATCCAGGCCAACATCTATTATTTTTTGATTTTTTGTTTATGACCATTCTTGCAGGAGTAAGGTAGTATTGCATTGTGGTTTTGATTTGCATTTTCCTGATCATAAGTGGTATTGAGCATTTTTTCATATGTTTGTTAGTTATTTGTACATCTTCTTTTGAGAATTATCTATTCATGTCTTTAGCCCACTTTTTGATGGGATTGTTTGTTTCTTTCCTTGCTAATTTGTTTGAGTTCATTGTAGACTCTGGATATTAGTCCTTTGTTAGATGTATAGATTGTGAAGATGTTCTCCCACTCTGTGAGTTGTCTATTTACTCTGCTGAGTTTTCCAAATACAGTCAACTGGTCTTTGACAAAGCAAACAAAAACATAAAGTGGGAAAGGACACCCTATTCAATAAATGGTGCTGGGATAATCGGCAAGCCACATGTAGGAGAATGATGCTGGATCCTCATCTCTCACCTTATACAAAAATGAACTCAAGATGGATCTAGGACTTAAATCTAAGACCTGAAACTATGAAAATTCTAGAAGATAACATTGGAAAAACCCTTCTGGACATTGGCCTAGGCAAGGATTTCATGACCAAGAACCCAAAAGCAAATGTAATAAAAACAAAGGTAAATAGCTGAGACTTAATTAAACTAAAGAGCTTTTACATGGCAAAAGGAGATCTGGTTTTTAAACCTTTGTCAGTGCATCTATGATTCTAATCCTGAGTGTCATTACTTATATCTTAAGTAAATCTCTTCATTTAAGAATGAGGAATGTGATAGTTAATTTTATGTGTTAATTTGACTGGGTCACAGGGTACCCAGATATCTGGTCAAACATTATTCTGGGTGTTTATATGAAGATGTTTTTGGATGAGATTAACATTTAAATCAGTAGAAATGAAATAAAGCAGATTATCCTCCACAATGTGGGAGGGCCTCATCCAGTCAGTTGAAGGACTAAATAGAACAAAAGTCTGATCCTTACTCAGGTGAGAGCAAATTCTCCTGACAGGCAGTCTTCTCACTGTCATGTTGGCTCTTCTTTCCAATTAGCCTCTGCTTTTCTAATTGCTTAGCAAGGTTGTGCAAGGGATTGCTCAAAAATGTGCATCTCTTCAGAGGCCTAGGCTTGGAACCATCAGCTTGTCACTCCCGCCACATTTAATTTGCCAAAACGTTCTGAGGCTAGCCTAGTTTCAGAGGAGAGGAGATGGACACCACCTCTTGAGAAGAAATTTAAAGTCACATTGTGAAGAACTGGGAATGATTTTTGCAATGAGCCTACCACATTTATCTGCCATCTTCATGAATTTTGCAAAAATTCCTTTACCAACTCTTTAACATTCTATTTATTCATGAGGTCTACATTACCATAATCATATATGAAATTGTGGGTTTAAAGTTAAAACTTTTTATGTTCATTAGAAGTCATAACTATTAAAAATTGAGAAGAAAAAACTTACCCACATACTTAAATAAGGTAGAGTTCAGAAGTTTCTACGAGATTCAGAGATTGATGGAAATTCTCTAACATGCTGTGAGAGAGTAAAAATGATCTCTCTAACAAGTGCTAGCGTCCCTATTGTGTCCATAGCACTAGAATAAATGCAGGGGAAAGGACTAAGAACTTAAAACCTGTTTTAGGAGAGTTTGCAACGCAGAGTGGCCAACAGAATCATCTTGCCCACCACTACACTAGCCAACCCATAAGGAATGTAAACCCTATGTCGATCATACAAAGAATAAGTAAAATAGTATTTGGAAAAGGAGGTGATCAAGTGGAAAGGAGGGATAGAAGAAGGAATCATGGACTGAATTTGCTTCAAGCTAGACCTTCAAATACGGGTAGGAGAAGAGCAGATAACCTTAAGGTAGGGAGACTTTTTAAACTGGAAAGAAGCCCTAGCTAGAGGCTCAAAGACAGTAAATAAAAAACCACAGTCAGAAGTCAGTAAAATTAGATGTAAAATGTTAAAACCAACATTATTCACATTATGGTATGTAAATGACATTATATAATACTTAGTTTTGGTCATCAACATAGTGGTCATTATGCACATCTGAATTTAAGAGAGATAGGAAATATATAAAGAGTTGAGAAATGGGGATGAATTCTACTTCTGGCAAGGTAGGGCTGCATACTTTGAACCAATATTCCTACTAAAGACAAGGTGAAAACATGGACATTTTATCAAAGCCATTAGCCTAATGACACCAAAAAGCTCAGAAAATGGTGAGAAATTATCAGGTGAAGATCCAAAAGAAGATTAAAGTGCAGAAAAGTGAATCCAGCTGAGAGGGTAATTTTTCCCTTGGGACCATTAGCTGCTCAGGACCTGGCCAGCACTTTTGACGGCTTCTCAGGGATAAAGACACCAAAGGTGGCATCTAGGCCCACATGTTAAGCTTGGGGCCCTAAAGACTACATTCTGAATCAACCTCAAGTAGCACTGCCGTCACACAGACTGCAGCCCAGCTTCAAAGCAGCTAAATCTCTGAAATTGAGTTAAGGTGTTCTAAGGCTACTAGCAATTTAGAAATTTTGTTTTTCACCCTATTTCCGGTTCCTTTCAGCTAAGTTTTCCTTCTACTGGACACAGATGGAATCTCAATGAGAAAAGAGATTCATGAGACTATTAAGGAAATATAAAATGACGTACCATGTGTGTTGCAAAAGGGAATTTTATTTATTATGCTAAGGAATTTAGAGGAAAACATTGCAGCTTTGTTTATTTTAAAAAATAATAAAATTAAAAATTAAACTTTTTTATTGGTTGCCAACCAAGGACCATTCATATACTTGGCTGTCTTTTGAGATCTCCTTTACTTCAAAATCCATTTAGAAGGCTTTTCTAATGTGCTATGTGTGGAAACTGGTTGCAAGATTTAGAACAAAAATAATCCTGAGTGACATGTGAATTATCAAGTCAAAGCTGAGAGAAGTAAATCCAGTTTCTGAAGAAATAATACAGTTAGCCTTGTACCATTGGCTCTGATGGAGTTTGATTTTTGTGAGGTACAGATGTTTTCAGTTTTTGATACATAGTCTCAAGATACAACTAAAAGTAGGCTTTGGTGCTATTTTTGGAGGTGTATAATCTGCTACTCTACTTAAAATATTTTGGTATATCTTCCTGTTTCATTCATTTCTCTGAGTCCCAATATGTCAGAGCAAGATGTCCTCCTTCTTTCATTTTGGGGGACCCAATTTTTATTTCTGTAATTTTAATTATCACTTGTCTACTCTCTTCTTTACGGTATTTTTACATGTGGGCCACTGTGTTAGGTGACTAAGCAAAGCCTGAGCCACCAGATACTGACTTGCAGGAAAAAAATGAACTTAATGTACTCCAGTAAATCCAGTGGTAAAATTTGCCATGGCCAAGTCTTATAGTACAACATATTAAACAGGAATCTGTGTCTAAGATATTCAAAATTATTTTAAATTTTTAGTAAAATCAGCAGAGAATAACCATGAAATAAAAAAAAATGGAAGCAATTATAACCACATCATAAACAAAATGTTCTCCTCTTCCAAAACTTCCATGGTAATTAACAGTATGTGTCATCTTAGCTAGATTATGGTGCCCAGTTGGTTGGTAAAACCCTAGTCTACACGTTGCTGTACAGTATTTTTTAGATGTGATTAACATCTACAATCGGCTGACTTTAAGTAAAGCAGATGACACTCCATAATGTGAGTGGGCCTCATCCAATCAGTTGAACACCTTGAGAGTAGAGACTGAGGTTTCCCAAAGTAGAAGAATTCTGTCTCCAGATTGTCACATGGAAATTCTGCCTGAGTTTCCACCCTTCAGACTCAAGAATGCAATATCAACTCTTATCCGAAATCTGAGTCCAGTTTTTCCGCCTGCCCCATGAATTTCAGGCTTGCCAGTCTCAATAATTGAGTCAATTCTTTAAAATAGATCTCTCTCTCTCTCTCTCTCAGTCTCTCTCAATCTCTCTCTCTCTCTCTCTGTCTCGTGTGTGTGTGTGTGTGTGTGTGTGTGTGTGTGTGTGTGTTTTCCTGGAGAACCTTAATTCTTACACCTTCCAAGGAAGGAATAAGCTTCCAATGGTTATTTGTAACATTCCATGTAAATATCTGAATGCATCTAACACACATGTAGAGTGGTATTTTTAATATTGCCTTTGCATTTTGTTTAAAACCAAATAGATAGTAGCCACTTATAACTCTTTTATTATGTATAGCAGTTTTAACAGTTTCCAGGAGGTTATGTTCTTTTGACCCTCCGAGGTTTCTTCCCATAGTTTCACCCTATTTTTCCTTTCATTCTAATCCTTAAAGAGCATGAAAGCTTATTCTTTTCCTCCCTGAGTAAATAAAAGCAATATAGTTATGTCATCTTGTGGCCCTTTGTGGATTATAGGCCAATTTTTTTTTTCCTTTCACAAAAACAACTGTTGGCACAAAACTATTTAAACAACTATTATTTAAATCTATGGGAAAAAATATTGCTGATTTTTATAAAACAGTTGCCAGAGAATGATGATTAAGGGCAATTTACGAAAGGCATGAGTGTTAGGGCCATTGCTAAGGACAACAACTAGTTGGGAGGAAACAAAAATAATTTGTTACAAAAGAAAAGTGAGTTAGTAATGGAGAAGTCTAGCAGATAAGTGTTTGATGAGTATATGAAGACTAATTTTGACATTTTCATTCTCAGCTCTCTCTTCTTGTAAGTAGGAGAAAAGACGTCAGTTTCAGACAATCAAATGGAAAAATTCTAAAAGGTACATTTAAGAATTTCTTAATCTTTTCTCATAATCTAATCAGACTGACTATATCACAAATAGTTGTCATGGGAAAGAAAAAAAGTGTAAGCAGCTAAGGGAAGGAGATAGAGGAAACAAAGAACAGTTGATAAAATATCCAAAATTGCATAATACATTAAACTTAAAATTTTTCAAATGTCTTTATATAGTCACTTGGAGATGATGATTAACTGTATTAGTTTCTTCAAAACACACTTGGGAAGGTTTTAACGAAGTTATATAAGTACCAGTGTTCACAGTATGGGAGGAGAATTTTATCTTAGCAACTGGTATTAGTGATCTAAAAATGTTTCACCCGTGTATGAGCACCCTAAAATCTGTTCTTACACACACCCTCCAGATTTTTTCCAATATAAATTGGCAAGTCTTTTATTCTTTTTATGTATATGACATCAACCAAACTTGCAAGTTTTTAATTTGTAGTTTATTCCCTTTGCTATACTGACACCTAACTCTAGTGACAGGTGTGGTCAAAGTAGGGATAAGGAGAGACGTGTGGGTAATGGACTGTTTCTTTAAGGAAGTCACTATGGTGAGGTGGTAACAAAATAATCCTCAAGCAATGGAGAAAGAACTCTCAGACAAGAAAAAGAAATATGCTTTTGAGGGTAGCAGATGCTTCGTGGAAGGTGGGCGAAAACCACCTATAGATCTGATTTCTGGTTCTTGAATTTAGATATTTGGGTTTAAAATTCCCTCCCTTTACACTATCTAATTAATTCTACTAGAAAGAGTCATGCCACCGTACAGGTCTTCCATTTTTGCTACCGAACTTCGGTGGCGACAATGCTGTCTCCCAAACTTTGTTCCCAAGGGCACACAAGATGACATAATTAGCAGTACACAGGATGACTTAATTAGCAGTTTTCCCAACTGTTTGTCATGGATTGCTCAATTCCAAAACCAAAATATTAGGGTACTTCAACTAGATGCATTCAGACCAGATAACCCATCCCATTTTATCCATATTTTCCCAGGGATATTTAGTTTGTGTCTATCTGCTTTGCTTTCTGCATCAATTAAGACGTTGTTTTGCAATAAGTAACAGAAACATACTGTGGATAGCTTAAATACATACACTTTAAGGATATCAGGAGCTCGCTATATTAATAGAAGGCTTGTCTGAAGCGGCATCTCTTAGCATCGCATCTGGCCCAGATGTGGGCACTGCTGTTGAGAATGAATTGCTATCATTCTTGTATGCACCACGAAGCAAAGATTCCAAACCATGTATGGAAAATCCAGTTGAGAGAACTAAATCGTCGTAACTGCTTGGCCGCCAGGCTGTTCCTTATCCTCTTTGCCCTTTGCAGTGGGAAATAAGATACTGCCTTCCAAAAGGAATTATCACGGTGGGAAATTACCTGCAAATAGGACACCATGCCAACTCAAAATACAAGTGGGTACTGGCGTTCCTTATCCTTAGACGTTGTTATCCTTATGCTCAGCATAATCTTCACCATTGACTAAAATGCTCTCTAATGTAGATAATTTGTATTTGCCTCCTAGAGAACTCTGAACTACTGCCACCCTGAACATGTCTTGGCTTCTTTTTTCCCCCAGCAAGGATCAAAAGCAAGTTTTTTTTCATTGTAATTGTTCAGTCATCGTCGATCTATTAACTTGTGTTGATTTGCAAGGCGGGCAGCCAAATGACTGTCACAATAACAAAAGCCAAGTCTCCTTTGATTGTAGAATCATCAATAATATTTATTCACTTGTCTCTGGCATGAGACAATTACTTTTCCACTACAGAAAGGCCGTTTAAATTGAACTTGTATTTCCTGCTTCCCAGGCATTTTGAGTAGGAGGAGGGCAGACCTCCTCATCATCTAATGCAATTGTTTTGCATCATCTTAATTTGAGCGGAGCCTGACATTCCTGAATTCCTGATTGCATGCCAAGCTGTGGGGTGTGGCAAACAGCTCAGTTGTTTTAATTCCAGAAACTGAGTGATGACATTTTGCTAAGCTTCTGTCACATACGCCCTCACGAAGGGTGGGAAAATTTTGAACTCTGGGCTTCAGTTTATGTGTTATGTTTAGTAAGTGTGTAAGTAACTAAAGCACCTCTGTTTACTTGGTTTTGACATTTGGAGAATGAACTTTTCTCACCACAAGATAGAATACCAAGTGAATCTTGTTCTTCACGTGTTCCTGATAAAGATGAAGAAACAAATGATTGAGAAGTTAAAGGATAATAAAAAAATGTGGTAAATACCAAATGAATAGTATAGGCAGAAAAAGGAATAAGAAAGAACTTAGGTGACGGTCATGGCAGTGGGAATGGTGGGTTATCCCTTTCGCACAAGTTCTGCATCACAGAGAACACGTTTAATTTTTTCTCTGTTCAGAAAAGATCAACCAAAAAATTCTTTTAACTTGTACTACTACTAGGTAAATATTTCTGCCTCCATTCCCCTAGAAGAAGATACTAATGCATAAACTTGTTCCACTACTACCCCAAATAACTGTTCAAACCCAAAGTAAGGACTTGGATCCCAAGCCTGAATCTGGTACATGTGATCCCTAGGTTGCCAGCCTTAAATATGTATAACTTTGCATTGAACCCAAGGTTAGATCTTGGGGGGGTGCGGAAATCTTGGAGTTGCTATGTCCAAGGGAAAATGTCTATGAATGTGACCTGGGGCATCATGTCCTTTTGCCCAGACCCTGAGAGGATCTGCATCTATTTTCAGACCAACTTCCTTCTGGAACTTAATATCCGTATAAAATGGATGATTTTAGGGGACTGCCTGTGGCTTAGGCAGAATTGTAGAGTCAAACAGAGAAAGAAATCATCTTTTTAATAAACTGGTGCTGCAGGATTTTCCATTTTAAACTCCAGTTACCCTTCCTATATCCCTCCTGAATTGGTTTTACAAGTTTAAAAGAACAGACAATGAGGTCCTGTCAGACTGGTTCACACAAACTCCACAGCACCTGACAGGTTTGAAAAACACTAACATTTGAGTATTCCCAAGTGTCACACACTATCTGCACATATTCTGGGTATATGAGTATGGAAAGGAAGGGACTTCTCCAAAATATTTTACGAACCCTGAATTCCTCTAATGGGGTTAGAAACTCCTTTCTTAAATCACAACTTCATAAAAAAAAACTTCTGGAATCCTACAATATAGTATCACCTCTAAATTTTTTCTGTCAAATCCACAGTACAATAAAGACTTCATAAATAAAATTTATAAATAAAACTTATAAATAAAATTTATAAATAAAACTTATAAATAAAATTTATTTATAAATACATAAACTTATAAATAAAATTAATTTATAAATACATAAACTTATAAATAAAATTTATAGATAAAATTTATAAATAGAATTTATTTGTAAATAAAATTTATAAGTAAAACTTATTTATTCATAAATAAAATACATTAAAGAGTAGATGGGACTACAGGCCCAGATAATTTTTTCTTTTTTTTTTATTTTTGGTAGAGACGAGGTTTCCCCATGCTGGTCAGGCTGGTTTTGAACTTTTGACCTCAAGTGATTTGCCTGCCTCAGCCTCCCAAAGTGCTGGGATTACAGGTGTGAGCCATGGCTCCTGGCAAGACTTGCCTTTAAACATAAAATGCCAAGGAGTAACAAAGTGAAGGAAACAGACTTCCCAGAATTTTTGGTGCTATTCTTTGATAGCAGTGGCACTAGTAAGAGGAGAAACCTACACTGTATTTTCTTTGTCCCTGATTGCCATGGAGTAGGTCATCCAGGGGAGGGGGTAGTGTGGTCTTTTGGAAGAATATGAAAAGGGGAGTTAGAAAGAAGAACGAAGGAGGTATGGTTTGTAATATGATCTTGCCCTTCTCAAGTAATTAGAAATTTGAAGGTGCTTGGGAGTATCAAATGATACTAAATTGTACACATATTTCTAATTCCTTACTCCTAAGACATCACTTAATAAAATTCACTTAAAAAAAAACAAAAACCTCTCATCAGAGGTGTCTAGTTTTTGATTCAGCAGCAGGTAAGGATCTCAGAGTTTGCCACTCCATTCTAACAAGTAAAAAGTTAAACAGACTGAAGAAATCAACAACTCTTGTCAGGTCTGTAAGCAAAGTGAGGTCCAAGAGCAAATCGCTAATCCTAAAATTGGAGAGATGGACAAGTGACTATAGAGAAGCACAGCTTACCAAAGCAAAAACCTCCCTGCAAACCAGTAGGAAAACCTGAACTGTAATGTATGGATTGCTGAAGGCTCAGTATGGACAAGTCTGACAAATAAAATCTCTGGGGGGACCCAATCATTGTGGGGTCCCCATAATTTTGTGAGTTTTGCCTCCTGCAGTCCTAACAGTTTCTCTCAGTGAATAGTGAAGAAAAATCTCATTCTTCCAGCACAGGGAGAGGAAAAGATACCACTTTGAAATACACCAGAGCATTGTGTTCTACTTAACAAGGTCACCCTCGGAAGAAGCCATTTAACCAGAGCCTAACTTAATGTGGTTTTCTCAGAGCCTACATGTCCTGGTAGAAGAGAAATACCCAATCCCGGTCCCCTCTAGCTTCCACATGGGGAAAGAGAAACCCAACTCCAGCCCAGTCCTGCCATCGTGCCTCATGAGAAAGGGAACGGGACTGAAAAGCGCTCGTGAAGTTCACAGTCCAGGTAAAAGCTCAATAAACAGACACCTGTTCATGAGACTATAGGACACTTCTCCTCCCCTCACATCTTTCCACCATATTACTAAAGTCCTGTTCACAGTAGTTTCTTTAACTCTATCCATCGTATCCAGTTATCAAGAAAAAATTACAAGCTGTGCTAAAAGACAAAAAGCATAATTTGAAGGGACAGAGGAAGTATTAGAATCAGACTCAGATATGGCCAGGATGTTAGAATTATCAGACCAGTAATTTTAAACAACAATAAATAATGCGTTAAGGGATCTAATGGATAAAGCAAATAGTATGCAGGGACAGACAGATGATGTAATCAGAGAGATGGAAATTCTAAAAAAGGACCAAAAAGAAATACTAGCGATCAATCATACTGTAACAGAATTGATGTATTTGATGGCTTATTAGTAGACTAAAAATGGCCATAGAAAAATCTGTGAGCTTGTGGATATCTCAGATAGAAACCTCCAAAACTGAAAATCAAAGAAAAGAAAAACTGACAGGAACAGAACAGAATATCCAAGGGCTAGGAAAACTACAAAAGGTGTAACATGTGTGTAATGCAAATACCAGAAGAAGAAAGAGAGAAAGGGACAGAATAAGTATTTGAAACAATAATGACTGAAAATTTCCCCAAATTAGTATCAGACACTAAACCACCAATCCAGGAAGCTCTGAGAACACTGAGGAAGATAAATACACTCCCCCCCACACACAAAAAAAACACACTTAGGTATATCATTTTTAAACTATAGAAAAATCAAAGATAAAGAAAAGAAATCCCAGAAGAAGCCAAAAGAAAAGAAAACCTTACCCACAGAGAAGGAAAGATAAGAATTACATCCACCTTCTCCTCAGAAACCATGCAAGAAAAAAGAGAGTGGAGTGAAATATTTAACATGTTCAGGGGAAAAAAAAGCAACCAAACTAGAACTCTGAAATTATCTTCAAAAGTGAAGACAAACAAAAATTGAAGGAATGTGTTTCCAATAGACCTACGTTGCAAGAAATGTTAAGAAGTTTTTTAGCAAGAAGAAAAAATATATAGGTCAGAAACTCAGATCTACATAAAGGAAAAGCATAGGAAAAGGAATAAATGAAAGTAAAATTAAAATTTTTAATTTTGTCATTCTTAATTGAGCTAAAGGATAACAGTTTTTAAGACAATAATAACAACAATACGTATGTGTGTATATATGTGCTTACTTATGCTCATGTATAAATTAAATGAAATACAGCAATCAGACAAAGGATAGGAGGAAAGAATTAAGATTATTTTGTTATTATAAGGTACCATACACACTACCCATAATAAATGGTATAGTCTTATTAAAGTAGATTTGAATTAGTTATAAATGCATATGGCAAACTTCAGGGAAACTACCTTTAAAAAAGTATAACTGATGATCTAGGAAAGGAGAAAAAAAAATCATATAAAATTCACAATTAAAATGATAAAAGACAGAATAATAGTGTGCTATAGATTGAATGTTTGTCCCCCTTCAAAATCTATTTAGAGATTGAATTGCCGATGCAATGGTATTAGGAAGTGAGACCTTTTAGAGGTGATTACGCCATGAGGGTGCCACTCTAAGGGGTGGGTTTAATGTCTTAATAAAAGGGTTTTCAGAAGTGGGCTCTCTCTCAACTCTTCTGCTTTTCTGCTGTGTAAAGAACAATATTCTTCCTCTCTGGGGAATTCAGCATTCAAGGTGTCATTTTGGGAGCAGAAACCAGGTCCTCAGCAGACACTAAAGTTGCTGCTGCCTTGATATAAGACAGTGTCAGCCTCTGTAATTGCAAGCCAATAGATTCCTATTCATTATTAATTACCCAGTCTGTGGTATCCTGTTATAGCAGCACCAACAGATCAAGAAACATTGGAAGACAAAAATAGGAACAAGCAATTAAAGCAATGAATTAAAAACAGTAACAAATACAATAGATACTAATCCAATTACATTAATAATCACTTTAAACATCAATGGTCTAAATGCACCAATTAAAGAACAAAGATGGTGAGAGTAAATCAGAAAGCAGGACCCAGCTAGACGTTGTCTGTAAGAAAAACATTTTAGTTATAAAGACATACAGAATAAAAGTAAATGGATGGAGACAGATAAACCATGCTAACACTGATGAAAAGAAAGTGGTGTCACTATTAATTTCAGACAGAGCAGACTTCAGAGCAAGGAAAGTTATCAGAGATTAAGAAGGGCAGCCGGGCGCAGTGGCTCACGCTTGTAATCCCAGCACTTTGGGAGGCCGAGGCAGGCAGATCACGAGGTCAGGAGATCGAGACCACGGTGAAACCCCGTCTCTACTAAAAATACAAAAAATTAGCCGGGCGTGGTGGCGGGCACCTGTGGTCCCAGCTACTCGGAGACGCTGAGGCAGGAGAATGGCGTGAACCCGGGAGGCGGAGCTTGCAGTGAGCCGAGATTGCGCCACTGCACTCCAGCCTGGGCGACAGAGCGAGACTCCGTCTCAAAAAAAAAAAAAAAAAGAAGGGCATTACACAATGATAAAGGGGTCATTTCTCCAGGAAGATATAATAATCCTGGAGATGTGTTTGCCTATAACACAGTGTCAAAATATGACACAACGAGGAATTTTGGCATGTATTTCAAAACTCCTTGATCAGAAAAGGGACAGACCCTGCAGTCGAAAATCATGAAGAACACAGTAAAATTCAACAATACCATCAATTAACTGGAAATAATTGACATTTATAGAGTACTTTATTCAACAACAGTAGATTATATATTCTTCTTAAGCTCACGTGAAACCACATGAGATCACAATTTGGGCCATAAAGCACACCTCGACAAGTTAAAAAAAAATAGAAATTATACAATTTCCATTCTCATACCACAGTGAAATTAAACTACGAATCAATAGCAAAAAGGTAGCTGAAAAATCCAAAAATATATGGAGATTAAACAACATACTTTTAAATGTCTCATGAGTCAAAAAATAAATATCCAAAAAAAATTTAAATATCTTGAACTAAACAAAAATGAAAACAACTTAAAATTTGTTTGATACAGTGAAAGCAGTGCTTACAGGTAAACTTACAGCATTGAATGCACATGTTACAAAAGAAGAAAGATTTAAAATCAGTTATCTAAACTTTAACCTAAGAAACTGGGAAAAGAAGAGCAAATTAATTTCAAGGTTAACATGAGAAAAGAAATAATAAAAGTTAAAGCAGAAATCAATGAAACTGGAAATAGAAATTCAATTTTTTAAAATCAACAAAACCAAAAGCTGGTTCTTTGTAAAGATCAATAAAATTGATAAGCCTCTAGCTAGGCCAAGTTATTAAAAATGAGAGAGGACGCCAGACGCCTGTCATCCCAGCACTTTGGAAGGCCAAGTCGGGCGGATCATGATGTCAGGAGATCAAGACCTTCCTGGCTAACATGGTGAAACCCCGTCTCTACTAAAAATACAAAAAATTAACCGGGCATGGTGGCGGGTGCCTGTAGTCCCAGCTACTCGGGAGGCTGAGGCAGGAGAATGGCGTGAACCTGGGAGGCGGAGCTTGCAGTGAGCCGAGATCACGCCACTGCACTCCAGCCTGGGCAACAGAGCAAGACTCCGTCTCAAAAAAAAAAAAAAAAAGAGAGAGAGAGAGTGGACACAAGTTATAAATACCAGAAATGAAAGAGAGGGCATTACTGTGAATCAATCCCATGGACATTAAAATGATAATAAAGAAATACTATGAATGACTTTATGCCCATAAATTTGATATTCTGGAGGAAATAAACAAATTCCTTGAAAGACACAATCTGTCAGAACACACAAAGAAAAATTAAAAACTGTAAATTAGCCTATATCTATTTAAAAAAATTAAATCCCCAAACAGAAAGCACCAGACCCTATGGTTTCACTGGTAAATTCTATCAAACATTTAAAGGAAGAAATTATACCAATTTTCCACAATCTCTTTCTGAAGATAAAAACAGAGGGAATAATTCCTAACTTATCTGTGAAGCCAGCATTTCCCTAATAGTAAAAGCAGACAAAGACATTACAAGAAAAGAAAACTACAGACCTATATCTCTTATGAATGTAAATGCAGAAATCCTCAATAAAATATTAGCAAATTGAAGCCAGCAATATATACAACAATTATACATCATGACCAATGGGATTTATCCTAGGTATGCGAGGCTGTAGGCTCAGCATTCAAAAATTAATTGGTGTTATCATCATACTAACAGGCTAAAGATAACAAATCACATAAGCATATAAATAGATGCAGATAAAGCATTTAACACAATCCAACACTTTTCATGTTAAAAACTTTCAGTAAACTAGAAATAGAGGGAAACTTCCTCACCTGATAAATAGTATCTATGAAAATTATTATTCCGAATGGTAAGATACGAAAAACCTTCCTACTAAGATGAGGAACAAGGCAAGAATGTCCCTCCTCACCACTCCTTTTCAACATTGTACTAGAAGTCTTAGTGCAATAAGACAAGAAAAGGAAATAAAAGGAATATTGATCGTAAAAGAATAAATAAAGGTATCTTTATTTATGGATGACATGATTGTCTATGTAGAGAGTCTAAGAGAATTGACCAAAAACTCTTGAAACTAATAAGCTATTAATATTATAGCAAGGTTGCAAGATAAAAGGTTAATATACAAAAAGTCAATTGCTTTCCTGTATTTCCTGCTTTCCTTTCCTGTATTTCCTGTAAGCAAATCAATTTGATATTAAAAACGCGATACCATTTACATTAGCACCTAAAAAACAAAACACTTAAGAATAAACCTAACAAAATATATGCAAGATCTATATTAGGAAAACTACAAAACTCTGATGAAAGAGATCAAAGAACTAAATAAATACAAATTGCATGTTAATGAATAAGAAGACAATATGGTGAAGATGTCAGTGGTTCTCAACTTGGTGTATAGATTCAATGCAATCTCTATCAATATTCCATCAGTTATTTTGTAGATAACACTAAACTGATTCTAAAATTTATATGGAGAGGCAAAAGATCAAAATAGTTAACTCAATATTGAAGGAGAAGAATAAAGTCAGAGGACAGACATTACTTGATTTAAGATGCATTACAAAGCTATAGTAATCAAGACAGTATGGCAATAATAAACAAAAAGATCAATGGAACAGAATAGAATACCCTGAAATAGACTCACATAAATATATTAGTTAATTAATCTTTGACAAAAGAGCAAAAGCAATTCAATGAAGAATTGATAGTGTTTCAACAAATGGTGCTGAAATAATTGCACAGCCATATGTAAAAAAATTAATCTACATACAAACCTTACACCATTCACAAAAAATGACCAAAATGTATCACAGATCTAAATGTAAAACACAAAACTATAAAACTTTTGGAAGATAACAACAGAAAATTTAGAATAAGCTTATCCAACCCAGGGCCCACAAACCGTATGTGGCCCAGGATGACTTTGAATGTGAGCCAATACAAATTGTAAACTTTCTTAAAACATGAAATTTTTTTTGTGATTCTTTTTAGCTCATCAGCTGTTGTTAGTGTTAGTGTATTTTTTGTGGTCCAAGACAATTATTCTTCTTCCAATGTGGCCAGGGAAGCCAATAGATTAGACATACCAATCTAGAAAATCTTGGGTTTTTCTAGACTTTTTCAATATGTGACTTTTTCAATATGACATCAAAAGCTGGACTTCACTAAAATTGAAAATTTCAAACATGTAAAAAACAGTGTCAAAAGAATGAAAAGACAAGTCACAGACTGGGAGAAGATATTTGCAAAAGACATACCTGATAAAGTACTGTTATCCAAAATACATAAAAAACTCACCAATAAGAAAACAAACAACATGATTTTAAAATTGTCCAGAAACCTTAACAGACACCTCACCAAAGAAGATATACAAATGGCAAATAACTATACAAAAAGATGCTTCACATCATATATCATCCAAGAAATGCAAATTAAAACAACAATGAGATACCACTACACACAAATTAGAATGGCCAAAATCCAGAACACTGGCAATACCAAATGCTGCCAAGGATGAGGAGCAACAGGAACTCTCATTCCTTGCTGGTGGCAATGCAAATTTGGATAGCCACTTTGGAAGACAGTTTGGCAATTCTTACAAAACTAAATATATTCTTGCCATATGATCTAGCAGCTGCGTCCCTTGGTGTTTATCCAGAAGAGTTCATGATGGTTAATTTTAGGTGTCAACTTGACTGGATTAAAGGATGTGCAAATAGCTGGTATGGCATTATTTCTGGGTTTGTTGGTGAGGGTGTCTCTGGAAGAAATTGACATTCAAATCAGTGGACTGAGAAAGGAAGATTTGCCCTAATCTAATGTGGGCAGATACCATCCAATCAGCTAAGGGCCTAGATAGAACAAAAAGCAAAGGAAAGGTGATTTCTCTCTCTTTCCTGAAACTGAGACACATTTCTTCTCCTGCCCTTGGACATCAAAACTCCAGGTTCTCCAGCCTTTGCCATCTGAGACTTGCAACAGTGGCCCACCAGTTTCTAATGCCTTCAGCTTCAGACTGAGAGTTATATTGTTGGCTCTAGTCCTTTAAATTTGGACTGGCTTTCCTGGTTCCCCAGCTTCTAGATGGCCTATTGTGGAGCTCAGGCTCCATAACCCCATGAGCCAATTGCCCTAATAAATTCCCTCTCATCTATCTATCTATCTATCTATCATCTATCTATCTATCTATCTATCATCTATCTATCTATCTATCTATCATCTATCTATCTATCTATCATCTCTCTATCTATCATCTGTCTATCATCTCCTATTGGTTCTATCTCTTAGGAGAACTCTGACTAATGAAGAATTGAAAATTATGTCCACATAAAAACCTCTACACGATGTCTATAGCAGTTTTATTCATAATTGCCAAAACTTGGAAGCAACCAAGGTGTCCTTTAGCAGGTGAATGGACAAACTATAGTATATGAATACAATGGAATATTGTTCAGTGCTAAAAAGAAATAAGCTGTGACACCATAAAAAGACACTGAAGAAACTTAAATGCATATCACTAAGTGAAAAAGCCAATCTGAAAAGACTACATACAGTATGGTTTCAATTCTGGAAAAGGCAAAATTATGGATACAGTAAAAAGACCGATGATATGCTCCCTTCAGAAGCATGTACACTAAAATGGGAGTGACACAGAGAAAACTAGCAGGGCCTTTGCACGAAGATGCCATGCAAATTCATAAAGCATTCCACATTTTATAAAAAGAGCAAACCCTCATGTAAACTATAAACTTTGGCAGGTGAGCTGCTGCTGATGCGTCAAGGTAAGCTCATCAGTTTTAACAAATGTGCCACTCTCATGGGGGATGTTGATAATGAGGAAGGCTGTGCATATGTTTGGGCAGGAAGTATTTGGATCTCGGTCCCTTCAGCTCAATTTTGCTGTGAATCCAAAACTGTTCTAGCAAAAAGTCCAGTAGAAATAATAATTTTTTAAAAAACTACCCTCTACTGTGAAACACGGTCCCAGACCTGGAGGGTACGCATAAAGATTTCTTGAAGCAAATTCTGCGTACATTACATTAACATTACAGTAAAACTCAATTAGTTGAACTCCTTTGCCTGTGTGCTTATTTCTACCTTTCTTCTTAGATTGGTGTTTCTAAACTTACATTCAACAGCTGGAATGTGAAGAGGACAAAAAGAAAGAGGGGAAAAGATATGAGTTAAATTGTTGGTAGCATAAGATGCTTGGCAAAGTAGGGAAGAGTCCTCCTCGCTTCTTAATGAGTTTTTACATAAAAGGCCCAGGAACTGAGCCAAACCTACCGCGTTCCTGAATAACATAAGCAACTTGGAAAAGATTTCACTAAGTAAAGCAGGAGCGCTCTGAAGCCCTGGGCTGTAGGCAGAAGCCCATGGGGGTTTATACTGCTGAACTGTCTCAACAGTTTCTTTCTTAAACTTGACTTCCACTGGAGACAGTGTCTTAGGCATGGTAGTGAAATACGGTGGTGACTGGAGCGAGCCAGGTGGTGCTATTTTTGTTCAAGACAAACTTGTTTGCTCCTTAGAGGTCTTCTGGGGAACTGCAGGTAGGGCGATGAGAGGGGAAAGCTACAAAGAGGATGCTTGCTATTATTTTACCACCTGACAATAGTTTACCCAAAGGTGAAATAGATGCAGTCTGTACCTCAATTCTGTGTCATCATTTTTGCCTGAAGGTTTCGAAATAGCTTCCAGTCTTTCCCATGTCTAGTCTGTCTTTAATATTGCTGTCAGATCTTTCCAAGTTATGAATGAGATTAGTGCCTGGTAATAATAGACACTCGAATATTTGCTGAGTAAATGAAGTTTCTTCCTATGATTAAAACCTTCCTATGGCTTCCACTTTCTTATACTGTAGAGTTTCAATTTCTTAACATGGTGTCTGAGACTTCAAGTCTTCATGCGTCCTCTTCTTTTCTAGGTTCTTATCACATGCTCCTCTTTGTGATTCCCTAACTTTGAGCTGTTCCCTTATGTTTCAAAGCATTTACATGTGCTATTTCCTCTTGTTCTCATGCCTTCGTTCCTACTCTGTCTTTAAAGTTTCTGTTCCTTCTCAGTCCTGCTCCTCAATGAAATCTTCCTCGGTGATATCCAGACAGATTGAGTTGGTCCCATTATAGGAGTTTCAATGAAACTAGTAAAATGTATTCTGCTTTCAAGTACATTATAAATGGTTGTTTTCATGTTTCTCTCTCTTGTTAAATGTTGTCTTCTGAGGGAAGAGCTCTCAGCTTGACTGTCTATGTCAAAGTATGGATCATATGGAACAAATAAAAGCAATGGGGGTAGGCAAACCCAGATGAGACTTCGGGCTTTCCCTGCCCAGTGTGCGACCTTAGTAAAAGTAATTAATTTCTCAGAAATTCAGTTTTCTCCTTTAAAAAAATGTTACTTTGGATGGGTCAGCAATTGACAAATAAAATTTTTATTTCTGAATAAAATAAAGTGTTAAAGAAGTAAATGACAAAAAAAGTTTGTGGGGTGTGTGTGTAATTGCCAGATTTCCAAATAATAATTTTAATACTTAATGATTTTTGGACTTTGTTATCAAAACTTTTTGTCCCGTTACAAATGCAGCATTGACAAAGTATATTCGAGTCATAGGCTTTTGAATTACCTGTGATTCTTTGTGAAAATAAAAGACCGAGATTCATGTGACTTCTTATTCAAAGAAATCACAATTATATAGTAGCATCAGATAAGTGAATACACTAAGATAGTAACATAGGTATAAAATTAACCAATCAAAGCCAAAATATAGAGCTATATTTAGTTCAGAAGTTAGAATTTCAGATCTACAGGTTTGTGCCTGGTCTACAAGGAAAAAAATAATTTAAAAATCATCTAGTTCCCAGGTATTCTTATTTACTCCAAGCCATCCTGCTATATTTGTGTTTGCTTCTTTAATTCTTAAGTGTAAAAGTGAGGATGATTGCAGGGAAACTAAGATGAGTGATGTATTATTACCAAAGATTTAAAATTTAGAATTGCACAAAAACCCGTGGACTTCCAAAACCATTCCCAAAGAATAACGTGTTGCCAGGCTCATGAAAAAGGATTTTTCAATTTGAGTTCAGTATCTAATATCTCTTTGTTGTAAAGAAATTGTAAATTAATTGTACTCTGAATGCTAAGTTTTAAAGGCATAACTAAATCTAATGTAAAATTTAGGCTCGTTAAATTCTTTACTTTTAAAGAGTAGAATTTTCTTTTACTCTTATGAACACAGAGAAAAAAGAATAAAACAAAAGTTGCCATTTTAAAAAACACCTCCACAATTTGGAATTTGGTTGTTCTCAAAGGATAAAACTTCTGCCAAATGGATGACAAGCTGTTATCAAAGCATAATAGGAGGCTTCTGTGGGAGTAGGCGATGGATTAATGCACAGAAGTTGCATCACATTTTGAGCTCAGATACTCTTTGAAACAGAAAGAGTCTAAATTTCAAAGCTTGTACTAATCTTTCTTAATAACTCTAGCACTTATTCATAGATGTCCAATATAAATGTGTATTAACCCTAGAAATAAAAACATCAACTTTCTAAAGAAATATTATTTTCAATATCTTCTTACCTCATCACGTTCTTGGAAATCTAAATGACTCAATATGTCAAAGAATGCTAGTGAAAAATAAAACCATCCTTTTTTTTTTTCTTTTTTTGAGACAGGGTCTCACTATGTCACCCTGGCTGGAGTGCAATGGTGCCATCATACCTCATTGTAACCTCAAACTCCTGGGCTCAAGCAATCCTGTTGCCTCAGCCCTCTGAGTAGGTAGGACTACAGGAATGCACCACCACATTCGGCTAATTTTTAAAATCTTTTTGTAGAAGCAGGGTCCTGCTAGGTTGTCCAGGCCAGTCTTGAACTCCTGGCCTCAAGCAATCCTCCTGCCTCAGTTTCCCAAAGTCCTGGGATAACACAGGCATGAGCCACCGTGTTCAGCCAAATCCGTACTTATAGGTTAATAAAATATGAATTCACAAGTAAGATAGAAGGAAAACTAGTAATCAAGATTTATCGAGTATACTGTGCCCAAAGATTATGGGTTCTTTAGCATACTTTTATTATTGACTACTTACAGCATCTACTAAGTATGTTTTATTATTCTCATTTTTAAATTAGATACTGAAATGTCAAGAGATTATTATTTATTGAGGATCATATAGCTGGTTTGTTATACAGACAGAACTCAAACCCAGGGTTTTTGTGGATTTTTTTAAGGCCCTGCTTATCCAAAAGTTGTGCCATTTTTAATTTTTTCCTAGTGTTACAAAATTTTTCCCACATATAAACAACATAGGAGCAGTTAAATTGAACAGATAGTTCTTACAATATAGGAGACATAAATCGCTTCCTGGGATGAGATATTATAAACTTATCTAAGCATCAATATTTTTCGGAAAGACGCCAACATCATTGTACAAGGGAGTTCCCTGAAATGAGCCAAACAAAACCCTTGAAAACAGAATCCTATGAACCATTCATTTCATATCCTCTGGGGAAGTAAATAAAGAATCCTCATCCCACATGGTCATGCACCCTGCCGGCCATCCCATCTTCCGGAAGGGTCAGACTGCATTCCTGGGATGTTTGAGGTCATTACGAGAAGTTGGTTTTTGTTCCCATCCACACCCATTATGAAGGAAAATAGTGTTCAAATTCAGTTCAAATAGTGTTCAAAAACTAACCCTTTACAACACAGAGCTCCATCTACTCTTGAGCTTGAAAATAGTCTTCCAGGTAATTTTATAGCAATAGCTTGATTCCTAAAGAGTGCAGGAAACTCATCTTACTTTACTTTTAATATTGAGGAATTATCATCTGCTGCCCTCAATAGCTAGGTAAAATAGCTAAGAAATTAGGAGTGAGGCATTTTCCCACTAATCTGAGAGAGAAGATATGCCGTGGATACAAAAGATGATCACTGCAAGGAGCACATACTTACGTAACTCAGGTTGACTCATAATATGCCATTTTGCTTTGTTGGGATTAGTGTATAGAAAGTTAAGAGACACTATTCCATGTACTTTGTTAATCGGGGATAGTAAGTGAAATATCACGTTCTACCTGTTTATCTCCTTAAACATATCATTCCTATTTCATATTCAAAGGGACATGGTAAGAGAACTAAACCATGGTCAACATTTGCAGTAGGAAGAATAGGTACTTTTAGCTTTTGGACTCTCAAAACATATAACATTTAAATGAATCTTATTAAGATTTCATTTAACTGATGCTCACCATCAAGCAATATAAAAGTCAGTAGAAGAAAAGCTTCCAGAAATGCCTGGAAGACATTAACCTCTAATTCAACAGAAGTTTTTGCTCCAATAAAACAATAATCTTCATTTTTTTCTTTTTGTTTTTTGTTTGTTTGTTTGAGACAGAGTCTTACTCTGTCACCGAGGCTGGAGTGCAGTGGTGTGATCTCAGCTCACTGCAACCTCTGCCTCTAGGGTTCAAGCGATTCTCCTTCCTCAGCCTCCTGAGTAGCTGGAAATACAGGACTGTGCCACCACGCCTGGCTAATTTTTGTGTTTTTAATACAGACAGGGTTTCACCATGCTGGCCAGACTAGCCTTGAACTCCTGACCTCAGGTGATCCACCCGCCTCAGCCTTTCAAAGTGCTGGGATTACAGGCTTGAGCCACTGCACCCAGCCTCATCTTCATCTTAGGGTCCAAGAGTTCAAACAAGTCTGCAATGCATACAACTGACGAAGGTGAACTTTCCAGAGAAGAGGCATTTCTTTCTTTCTTTTTTTTTTTCTTTTTTGAGATGGAGCCTTGCTCTGTCGCCAGGCTGGAGTGCAGTGGCACGATCTTGGCTCACTGCAACCTCAACCTGCCGGGTTCAAGCGATTCTCCTGCCTCAGCCTCCCAAGTAGCTGGGACCACAGGTGCATGCCACCACGCCCAGCTAATTTTTGTATTTTTAGTAGAGACAGGGTTTCACCATGTTGGCCAGGATGGTCTCGATCTCTTGACCTTGTGATCCACCAACCTCGGCCTCCTAATTGCTGAGATTACAGGCTTTCACAACATGCTTCCCTACATGCATGATCTGCTCAGGGAAGGTCAGAGAATCCTTTCCACACTTGCCCTTTCTCAAATTCCTTAAATTTAAAAAATTCAAGATGCCAAAGTGTCATATTTTAGGGTGTATTGTGTTCTAAATCCCATCACCCATTTGATCACCTTTTAAGAGAACACTTCACCAGCAAGAATTCTCTGAATTAAAAGATGTCAGAAAATTCTTTTCATATCACAGTGAATTTAGGAAAACAGGTATTCTTCGTCCCTTGTGTCTCAATTTTATTCATATTAATAGAGATCTTTCAAATAAAAACTATGAATAAACATTTAATATGCCATTTTTCTAAGCCTCTAAGACTTCAGTTTGACCCATTTAGGGTCAGTGTGAATCCAGGTGACCATATGCAGGCACTATCAGGCCACAGCCCACTGTCTGTCCTTCAGAAGTGTACTGGGAGGGAAGTTGTCTTTCAGAGATCAAGCATGTCTGGTTACTGAGAGCAGAAATTAGTCATCTTCTGAATCAAAGTAACTTAAGTTGGATATGGGAAGTAATTTTCACATTATTATATAATAGGTTATCTACAGGAGGCTATTCTTAATAGAAATTTCAGCTCCCTCATCATACAGTGCTCATTATAGACTCTGCAGGGTGATTGTCATTAAAGCAGATATGTCCTTGACTTTGTCATAGGGTCTTGAAGCTCATTTCTGTCTTTTGCTACGGGTCCTGGAGCCTCTGTGCTTTGTATGAGAGAGAGGGCTTTATATAAATTAAACAAATCCAAAGATGTCTCGTGCATATTCTAGATGGTTCTATAGTAAACTTGACCTTAACAAGGGCTCTATCCCAGTGCTTCAGAAAAAGAATTTGATCACACAATGGAGATTCAGACAGTCCCATATCTGGTGAGTAATCCTAGCTCATTACCTAGCACTCTGTCTCTACTTTTTCCCTTTTTAGTTTTTACTTCTTGTAGTAATTTCCAGGAGGGGTAAAAAATTGTTGATGTTTGTGAAATATAGCCCACAATAGAAAGTTCAAACTTGAATACAATGTAGAATAAATGATGACTACACGAGAGCCAAAATCATCTTAACTGCTAAGACCCTACTTGACAGTCATTCACAGTGTAAAATAGATAAAATCTTCGTCTTAGTCCATTCAGGCTGCTGGCTATAACAAAATACCATAGACAAAGTAGCTTATAAACAATAGAAATTCATTTTTCATGGTTCTGGGGTCCAGGAAGTCCAAGGTTGAGGCTCTGGCAGGTTTGGTGTCTGGTGAGGGTCCCCTTTCTTATTTATAGATGGCGTCTTCTCACTGTGTCTCACATGGTGGCAAGGGTTAAAAGAACTCCCTGGGTCCTACAGTATAAGGTCATTAATCCCATTCACAAGGGCTCCATACCCATGACCTAATCACTTCCCAAAAGGCCCCACCCCCTAATACCATCACCTGGGCGTCAGGACTTCAACATATGAATTATGGAGAGACAGATACTCAGACCATAGCAATCTTCTTATCTCATTGCATGCCTGTCTGAGACCAAAATGAAGTGTTTTCAAAGAATATCTTCTCTGTTGTTTATATTCTACTTCTTCCAGGTGACCTTTCCCTCATTCTAACACCTTGTTTCTATGTTCCTGATCTGATGTTCTCAAAATTACTACCTTCCTTTTGGCTACCTATACCAATTTAGACCGTAAAGCATTTGTTGCTACTAAGGTTTTTATTGTGTATCTTATATGCCAGTCTCCCAACATGAACGCCTACCTGCCTGCATTCCTTGCCACAGTTGTCTGTGGCCTTCCAAGATGACACTGAATTGATTCAATGAGTTCATGAGAATATAGACTAGGATTTTTGAGGCCTCCATTTCCATTTTCTACTCACCAATAGTGTGCCACTGGACAGGTTACTTAAAAACCTTTGAACTCACTTAGTTCAGTCACGGAATAGAGAAAAGCATCTTCATAGATGGTTAGGAGGGGCACGTGTAAAAAGGCTTTGTCTGCTCACAAATGAGAAGTTTTGATGTAAGACAACAGTAGAACTCTATTACTCTAAGAGTAATAGTGAAAATGACACCCTTCCTATTTACTCTAGAGAAAAGTTATGGGCAGGATGGGATGGTACCAATTGTTCACTAAAATCTGAGAGAAAGCATTCTTCAGGAAAAGGGGACTTGATTGTCTTTTCAAATTAAAGAGGATTCATCCATCAATGTTTCGTATCTTCCCATGTATCCCAGCTAGCAAATTTCTTTCTTGATATAAATGTATTAGGAAAGATAATTGCCAATTTACAAAAGGAAATGATAGTTCTTAAAGAGATATTGCATATGCTTGGGCATAACTTAATGAACCATTCTTCAGAATCAGTCACATTCACACAGTACTAATCAAACCCCAGCCAAATTACTTTGATTTTACTTTCTCCAAAATCCATTTTGGGTAGAAAGTTAATTTATATCTATCTCATGAACCTCAAATTTAGTCTTCTTGTATATTTTAATTAAATAAATACTTTATTCACATCCCCTCTCTTCTTCCCCCAACCTCCCTTTTTATTCCTCCCATTTTCATTAATATGTCTTTCCTTCCAAAAGGGTTTGACATTTCCATATGTTCATTAGTATCTTGTCCAGAAGAAAGAACAGGACATGGAGGAAGAGTCTTTATTTGTGAGCTTGCTGTTCTCTCTTGAATACGCAAAGCTCTTTTTACTGATATATTTGGGAAGAAAAATATTCTAAGTATAAAGGAGAATCTGAGCACAGTTATGTTGTTTGGTTGGTAGATCTCATTTGCAAGAGGTTTTTACTGGACTCAGATTAGAGACTTCAGATGGAATAATTCAAGGGTAGTATTTCAAAGCAGGTACTACCCCCAATTTTATGCAACTAAAGGTGTCATTTTGGAGATTCCTATTTTTTGTGGACCAGAAACCCAAAGTTTATTGACTCAATCAATGATAGGTGCATTGGAAGTTTTCAGATGTCCTTCAGGGGGCCTGTGCCCCAAAATAGAGAGGTTTATGGATTTAAAACAATATCAGAGAAACTAAGTTCCAGATGATATTTTAAAAAATGCCAGGAGTCCTGTGATAACCTATTCTTCTCAGTATGTTTCTCATGTCAATTGCTTTTTTATTTCAGACAAAACCCAAGTTTTTCTATTTGTTTTTTATATGCCAATATGTAAGATAATATGGTGATAATAATAGCTCCCACTTTTTGAATGCCTACTGTGTGTCCAATGCTAAGTGCTTGCCTCTTTTTACTTTTATATCAACTTGACAATTTTATACATGGGAAATCTAAAGATCAAAGAGGTTAAATAACTTGTCTAAGATCTCAGAAGTCATAAAAAATTGAAATGAAATTTGAACCCATGCCTGAATCCAAATTCCTTGTTTCTTCCTCTGTACCAGACTATTTCCATATTATGTTTCTTACTACGTGATGAAAGCCAATGTATAAAATACCAACGTCAACAGTTTTCCAAATACATCACTTATTTTAGCAAACAATCATTTGTCAGAGTCAGCTAGTGTATTAGTCTGTTCTCATGCTGCTAATAAAAACATACCTGAGACTGGGTAATTTATAAAGAAAAGATGTTTAATTGACCCACAGTTTCACATGGCTAGGGAGGCCTCAGGAAACTTACAATCATGCAGAAGGAGAAGCAAATACATCCTTCTTCACATGGTGGCAGGAGAGAGAATGAGAGCCAAGTGAAGGGGGAAGCCCCTTATAAAACCATCAGGTCTCGTGAGAACTCACTCAGTATCACGAGAACAGTATGAGGGAAACCGCCCCGATGTTTCAATTATCTCCACCTGGTCTCTCCCTTGACACATGGGGATTACTACAATTCAAGATGAAATTCTAGGTGAGGACACAGCCAAGCCATATCAGCTAGCTTCACTGACCCTTAGTATATATATATGTGGTCAAATGGAAGGTGTTTCACCCACTCACCTGTTATCCCATTCCCCACTCCTACCTTCCACTGATGGGTGAAGCAAATCCTGATGTTGGTTAAAAAGGCCAAAAACTTAGGCAAAGCTTTCTACAATTAACTCTCATTTATTCATTCTGTGACATTTCCTTGAGCCACAAGACAATTGTCCCCTTTCTGAAGGAGTAAACCTTCTCAGTTTACTATTAATTTAATATTTTTAAAAATATTTGCATGCCACATGCTTGATATCTATCCAAGCATAAATCATTAGATATTTTGTAAAAGATGTTGGCGTCTTCTTCTTTCTATTCCATTAGTGTCATTGCTCCTCAGGAAGGAGCAACACTTTTAAACACAATCGTCTATCTGGAATGGTCATGATAACCACAGGAATTGTAATATTGCATGTTTTCAAACTAAAATTTCCAGAGAGCTTTTCTACCTTTCTCGCTTCATTTCCCAGCTCATCATAAATTTTCAACTAATATTGGGGAAATTAGTCACAAATCCCAAATTAGCATTTGTAATTATCATCAAAATAGTAAGATAATAGGGAAATCGCATCAGTTTCCAGACAACCAGAAGATTTTTTAACCACTAATTTACTGAATATTTAACATGCCAAGCTTAGTGACAGAACTGGAGCTGCAAATATATATGATTAAAGAAGAACTAAATAAATTAACATATTTTGAAAGATTTGAGAAGTGATAAATAATCGGTGATACATAATTGAACAGTACGCAGACATTAAAACTGATGGTTTCAAAGACATGAAATAATGAAAGGAAGCAGAAGGCACTCATATGTATAGTAGGATTACTGAATTATCAAATAAAAAGAGAAAAACAGCTAGATCCTAGAAAAACTTGCAATGAGTAAAGCCAAAATTATACTAAATTTTTAATAAGTAATAGAATTATAGGTGATTTTGTTTCTCTTCCTTACATGTAGCAGCTTTCTAAAAACATTGCAAATAGAGGATGGTTGATCTTCTGGAGGAATGGACAGAATGCTAGACAAGAGGATGAGATAAATACCCTAACCTTGCCTAAGGAAGTTAGCAAGACATCACAACACAGTCGAGCTAAAATGTAAGGATAGGTTTGTCAGGCAAGTTGTGGCAAGGAAGGCATTCCAGACACAGAAAAATGAAAGCACCTGGTAATTTCCATGGCAATGGCAGTGTGTCCTGCACTTGGCCTAAGCATATCATGACTGAAATATCTGAAGCATTATTAGCTCATAATCACAGCAAGTTTCTTCACAAGGGGACCTTAAATAAGCAAATAGGAATTTATGTGAGAGCAAAAAGAACTGCTTGAGATAGTACAACAATATGTGAAATTGATTTCAAGAAATTTTGACAATACCATTATGCTTCAATACTATAATTGCCCACCTAATGGGACATTCTTCGGTTATTTGTCCTTCATCCTATGCAACTTGCAGTGATTGTAATGAAAGATGGCTACAAGGTGAGGATGAAGAGAGATGTCAGGCTCGTGATACTCTGCCCTGCAGTCAATAATGCTAGCAGAGGCTCTTTAATGAGAAGGGGAGTGACAGACTCAGGTTTACTTCTATAAGAAAATAGTTTAGCTGGGCGTGGTGGCTCACCCCTGTAATTTCAACACTTTGGGAGGCTGAGGTGGGTGGATCACTTCAGTCCAGGAGTTCAACACCGGCCTGAGCAAAATGGCAAGACCCTGTCTCTACAAAAACTACAAAAGGTTAGCTGGACATGGTGGTGTGCGTCTGTAGCCCTAGCTACTCAGGAAGTTGTGGTGGGAAGATCACCTGAGCCCAGGAGGTCGAGGCTTCAGTGAGCCAGGATTGCACCACTGCATTCCAGCCTGGGCAATAGAGTGAGAGTCTGACACATACATGCACACGCATGCACACACACACGCACACACACACACATATGCACAGAAGAAGAAAGGAAGGAAAGAAGGAAGAAAAGAAGGAAGGAAGGAAGGAAGGAAGGAAGGAAGGAAGGAAGGAAGGAAGGGAAGGAAAGGAGGAAGGGAGGGAGGGAGGGAGGGAGGGAAGAAAAGAAGGAAGGAAGGAAGAAAGAAAGAAGGAAGGAAGGGATTCTTGTAGCTTCATGAAGGATCATCTGGAAGGGGAGAGAAGCTGGGGGCAGGAAGGACAGAGGGAGGGCTGTTAGAATGGTTTGGGGGAAATAAGAGAAAAAGAAGAGGCAATAATTGTTAGAAGTTGCCAAGATAAAGTCTCCTTGATTAAATTACTCACTAACTCTATGACCTTGGGTAAGCTTCTTTGCCTCAATTTCTTAACCTGTAAACTGAGTCATAGACCTTCTTCAAAATGCCATTGTGAGAATTAACATAGGAGAAAGCATTTTATAAGATTTTCAACCCTACAAAATCCCAAGGATTTGTCAGCTCTACTTCATTAGTGTTATTAGCAGTAATAATATTAGTATTCCTGTTGCAACATCCTCACAAGGCACACATTTTGAAAACATAACCAAAGGCAGACAAGAAAATCAAGTAAGAATTTCTGCTTATAGTAAGAACATTTCTAAGAATATGACATAGCAGTTATATGGATGTATTTCATAATGCAAGATTTCAGTACTTCTCTAAAATAAGCTATGAAGATTACAGCTTTCATTTGAAAATAAGCAGTAAAAATGAATCATTGGCTTCTATCACCTACTCTTATGGTATTGGGAAATCACCAAATAAAATGTTTATTTTCAAAAATGTATATTTTATCTGGCTAACAGTAGTGTTACTACAGCTTGAATGGGTGGAATATTTCTCAAGGATGTTTTTTTAGTTGGGGTTTTTTCTTCATGATCCTTTGAATAAAGGAGAGGAATCTTTTGTTGTTGTTTTCATGAGGGTTTTTTTGCAAAATTCTCATTTATCTTTTAGATCCAATTTAAAGAAAAAATGCTTAGACTAAAAGCCCTTAGGTATAATATTAAATACAAATAAAACTAAGAATAAATATTTTAAATTTGTAACATAACTACAGCCATGAAACCAAGTAAAATTCCAAGAATAATCAAGCAAAAACAATTTAAATATTCAAATTAATAATTCAATGTGATCAATGATACTGAGTTTGATGACAGAACGATATAGCCTTAGATCTGGCTTTACGTTTGATCTGTTTATGTACATTTTCATGAATTCTACTAATGTAAGAATTGCCTCTTACATTTATATACTATATAAAGCAGAATTGTTAAGACAGTTAGCTCAGAATAATCACAATTTACCCAACAAGCAGTCCTCAAGTGCCAACCTAAGACATGAAAAAAGAAAAAGACTGTTTGCTTAACGTTTCAGTTAGCATTGTGGCTTTGTTGAAATCAACATTAAATAATTTTTATTTTATTGATTGCCAAAATTGAAAGCAGCAAATTTCTTTATTGCATATTTAGTGCTCACTTACCTTGGCTGAATTATTGTAGGTCAGTATCAGAAACATCTCCATAAAGCAGCATTTGCCACATGAATGTGGTACAGATGTACTGATTGACTCAAGACTTATCTATTTCAACTACTCAGAAAACTTTATTGTGCAGTCACTTGGCAACCACTTTGCACAAACATTGTCATCACCATAGACTCGGGCGTTGATGTGACTGAGAGATCCATTATAAGACTGGCATCTAAACGATGCAGAATTCAAAGAAAGCTATTTTGGACACTCAAGATGCTATCTACAGACCTCAATCTGAGATCTTGTCATCATCTGAAGCAAATTCTAAATTGTGTTTATGAGAAAAGCATTCCAAATTACAGTTCCCTTTAAAGGAATTATAAGATTTTTGGAAGATCTTTATAAGATCTTATAGAAATTTTTAACTATAAGATCAAAATTACAGCTAAGACAACAGAAAAACAAGATGATTGAGATTTATTGCCTTAGAAAAAGGAACACAGTTAATTAACTTAGACTTAACCTGAGTAAGAGCTCCGGTGAACAAACAATATGCAATTCAGAGAATTTAGACAAACTGACATGTTGGTCAGTCTCTAACAACGTTTGCGATCTAAGTAGGAAAGAAGCTGAAGTGAGGTTAAAGCACAGGTTTAAAAAGTATGCACACATATATTTTGTTAACTGTCCTCATTTGTTCAGAGTCAAACAGGCTGTTAGGGAGAAAACTACAAAAGAAGGGAAACACAAAAGCACTTATCTTCGCCAGAAAATAAGTCAATCCCTGAGAATTATTTCATGATTCACACAGAACAATGCAGGCATATATATACATGTTCCCTTTAACGTAGGGCCTTCGCAAAAGCTATGTGTTTATACTGCCACAAAAGTGACGGTAGCCATGCCACATTAATCACTTTTTGTTTACCAGCTAAATCCTAATGGCCTTTGAGAAACGGCTCTGTAAGAGCAGGCTCTCCTTAGGGCCACCTCTAATCAAGTGATTATACTGAATGGGAAAATGGCATGACCCATCAAATAAACCCTTGGCATCACATGTTTGTTTTTTAATCGCTCATTGCCAACACAAGATTATTATTTTTCAATTGTACATTTTTCCCTATGATTATGTCTCTCTGTCAAGGACTAAGATACATGACATTTATTCTTCTATAAATTTGTTACCACGAATATGACATTTAGTCTTCTGTGAATTTGTTATTTCTAATATATCATGTTTTAGGCTTGCTTAAATCAATATAAAAAACATCAACTCTTATGTCTGAGGTGATTGTTTTCCCAGTATGTCTTTTAATTTTACTTGTAGTTTTTTGAGTAATTTTTGGTAGTAATAACTTTTTGTTTTGTGTTAGAAAGTTATCTGAATCCAGATACCTAAACACACACACACACACACACACACACACAGAGAGAGAGAGAGAGCACACACACACAGAGAGAGAGAGAGAGAGAGAGAGAGAGAGACCGTTTTTATAACTATTCTAAAGCTTTTTTTTAACTTTGTATTTTAAAGCATTTTTTTTTTAACTTTAACTTTTCAATTCATCTGAATTTTCAGTTGAGAGAGGTGCAGATCCACACTATTTTAACATCTCTCTCTTCTACCTTGGAACACCTTGACCTCCAAGTCTACTATCAAATGCATTATTTCCACAAGAGCTCACAATTGGCTCCTGGCTTATTTCAGCTGATAATGATGTCAACTTTTTGAGCTTTCATTTTCTTAACAGAATATTAGAAGACCAAAATCCTTTCAGACCTAAAAGACTGGGCATCTAACAAGGAATGTATTTAGATTACAAAAGATAATTAAATATCTCCATATTTTTGGAATGGAGCTTCTACCTAGAAATCCTAAAATCTTACTGGCTAGATCTCAGCCAACTTGTAAACAAGTTCTTTTTTTTTCTCACATGGACTTTCTGAAAATACATATTTTAAAATCTCCTACATGTACAATGTTAGTATATTTGGAGCCTACTCACAATCTTAACTGATTTAGATGATGTCAAACATTAGATATTTGTAAATGTCAAAGGCCCTATAGGTGGCCCACCCAAGTAGAAAGTGGGACAACCTGTTTTGCTTGTTTTAATGCATTCTTGAAATCCACCAGTTTGGTTAAGATCTATAGATAGCCTGTTGGTTGGAAGTACTGGGTTATTTCTAGTTTCTTCACCGTGAGTGTGTGTGTGTGTGTGTGTGTGTGTGTGTGTGTGTGTGTGTGTGTATGATGAGGAAGCTATCCAACTTTATTCATTGGATCAGGTATTTGATTCTGGTCTCTCTACTTATAACCAAAGCACTATGCAGTAAACTCAGACTATCACAGGGTCTTCGAATTTGACTCTTCCTAAAAATCTAGAGTTTTTACAGGGGGGTAGAGTTTCAGAATATTTCCATTCCTCTCTCTTATGTAAATAACACACGACTGGAAACTGAAGTGACTATAGAACAAATTAATTTGAATACTAACCAGCCTTGGAGGAAAATGTCTAGATATTTGTATGTAGTAGGTCTAAGAAGTATGAATAATGGCAATGAGAAAAACCTTTCAGGCCCAGCACGGTGGGTCACACCTGTAATCCCAGCAGTTTGGGAGGCTGCGATCACTTGAGCTCAGGAATTCAAGACCAGTCTGACCAACATGGTGAAACCCCATCTTTACTAAAAATACAAAAACTAGCCAGGCGTGGTGGCACATGACTATAATCCCAGCTACTCAGGAGTCTGAGGCAAGAGAATCCCTTGAACCCAGGAGGTGGAGGTTGCAGTGAGCCAAGATGGCACCACTGCACTCCAGCCTGGGTGACAAAGTGAGATTCTGTCTCAGAAAAAAAAAAAAAACACCTTTCTGAATACTAGTTCCTTTACCTAAGTTAATACTTAAGACTTCAGATTAAACAGTAATTTTATTTGAAAATGCAGGTAGAAATCAAATGGAAAAAAAATTACCAAAAGAAGAAAACCTGTCCATACTTAGATGAAACTGTGCACCAATTCTGCAGTATGCCTGGGTGAAAGAATACACAATCATGATACATTTAAATTCATCTAGTCTGTATGGAAAATTGTCCTGAGTATAACGGACTATAACTATAACCTTGACCAATTCAACTGAATCCCATTTTGTTAAATAAAAATTAGGGCAACAAGATAAAAAAAATAGATACATTGGATTGCATCAAAATTTTAAAAAACTTTTGTGCATGAAAGGATATTGTCAACAAAATGAAAGGCAACCCATGAACAGAAGAAAATATCTGCAAATCATACATCTGATAAGGGGTAAATCTCCAGAATATATAAAGAAAATTCAACAATAGCAAAAAAACAAACAACCTGATTTAAAAATGGTCAAAGATCTTGAATTAACATTTCTCGAAGGAGGATTTACAACTGGACTATAGCACATGGAAAGATGCTCAACATGTCTAATTATTAGGGAAATGTAAATCAATACCACAGTGGGATACCATTTGACACCTATTAGGATAGTTAATATTTAAAAACAGAAAGTAACAAGTGTTTTTAAGGAAATTGGAACCTTTGTACATAGCTGGTGGGAATGTGAAAAGATGCAGATGCTGTGGAAAATAGTATGATCCTCAAAAATTAAACATGGAATTACCATGTGATCCATTCCACTTCTGAGTATGTACCCAAAAGAACTGATAGCATGAATGGATATTTGTACGTTCATGTTCATAGCAGCACTATTCACAACAGCCAAAACGTGAAAGCGATCTAAGTGCCCATTGATAGATTACTGGATAGACAAAACGTGGTGTATACATACAATGAAATAGTATCCAGCCTTAAAAAGGAAGGAAGTTCTGGCATATGCTACAACATGGATGAACCGTGGCGACATTACGCTGAGTGAATAAATCATCATAAAAACATAAATACTGTGATTCTACTTACATGAGGGACCTAGAGTTGTCAAATTCATAGAGAAAAAGTAGAAAAGTGGTTTCCAGAAACTATGGGGAGGGTTGAATGGAGAGTTACTATTTAATGGATACAGAGTTTCAGTTTTGTAAGATGAAAATAAAAATCTGAAGATGGGTGGTAGTAATAGTTGCACAAAATGTTAAAGGTATCCCTGCTACTCAGGAGGCTGAGTTGGGAGGATCCCTTGAGCCCGGGAATTGGAGGCTGCAGTGAGCTATGATGGCACCACTGCACTTCAGCCTGGGCAACAGAGTGAGATCCTGTTTCTAAAACAGAAATATATTATATATAATGTACTAATGCCACTATGCACTTAAAAATGGTGAAAATAGTAAATTTTATATTGTGCATCTTTTACTGCAATTTAAAAAATAAATAATAAAATAATATAAAGTAAAAGAAATATTAGGAACAAGGTTTGGGCTTTTATAAATGTCTGTGTTTCCATGGAGACCTGGTTGTTGATCTTGATGACTCATGTAGAAAACTGTTTGGCATACAGTATTCCTGTTTTATAGAGTAAAATGGTAACGTTTGTGCTATTTCTGCTCCTTCCAAAATATAAATTGATTTTACAATTACTCAGGAATTACAAATTACTGAAATCATCTGAGAAGGCATCTGTGAGCAGGTTGAGTTTCACAGTCTGAAAATGCCTATCATAATCAACTATCTCATGACAGTAATTATAGTTTCAGTCTTGAAAATGTTTACTTCTACTTCAAAAACTTTTCCATGCAATGTGGGAATTTCACATGGTCATGAAATGTCTTTATTACATGTTTCCAAGAGCCTTGTTCCATGCCCAATATGATGATTCTCTTAAAATCATTATAAACAGATTTTTCTCATTAAAATTACATATTCTTTGTTACAAAGACTGAAATCAAGCAAATATCGAAGATGATCCCCAGATATTTGGGTATTGTTGAAAGCAAAATTAGAACATGGTTATCTTTGTCCATTTTCTACTAATACTAATGATAGCCACTATTTGTTGTCTACTTTCTTATGTGGGTACATGCACATTTATAGTGTTTAATATTTTTATTCCTACATACAATAATTTACCAAGTCAGATTATGAGTATTTCAACTTTCAGGATTCATTCTGTGATGATGTTCACATGTTCACAGCCTCTGGAGTAAATTTCCTCTGTATTTAAAACCCATCTCTATTTCCAGGCAATCAAATAGATCAAATTAACATCTCACTCTGGAGAGAAAATTCTCCATGAATATGGTGTTCCTGGTAACAGAGTTTTCTGTTACTTTGCTCTTAAAAAAAAATGGAAAAGGCTCTCGACTTCTTGGTTTGAGAGTTGCTAGTGCAGTGTACATGTATAACAAAATAAGGTACATGTTCCACTCTAAGGAAGGCCAAAAAGAGCTGGGAAGGTGTATTATATGTTCAAATTAAGAAGTCAAGCAAGAGGGTGAATAATCCAATCATTATGCTGAGTGAATAAATCATCATAAAATATAAATACTGTAGTATAAAGTATAAATCCAGACCAAATCACCAGTTTGGTCTGGATACTTCTCCTTTCTTGTTGCTCTGGGGGGCGGTGAGTCTTTGGGTAACTGTTGCAGTTGTCTAACATTCCTCATTGCCCTTTGACTTCAGAATGCTATAGAGTTGCTTTCTGTGTAACAAGTCTAGTTTAACATTGGAAATATGTGTTCTTCATTTTGGTTTTGTACAATCTCTGCAATCTTATCACTGATGCATATTTTTATAAGACTGTAAATGGCTCTGAGCAACGTTCAGGATACTCAGAGTGTCTTGACACACATGGAGGTTTTTAAGTACAGATCATTGGTGATATGCGCTTGGCATATCAAAAACTCAGGAAATCACCAAATGGGATTCTCAAAGACGATTACCAATACTGACTCCTTCACCTCCCCTGAAAACACCTAACTACTTATGCGGTGTGTGTTACTTAAATGATGGGAAAAGAAACAATCTAGAAGGGAGTCATTAAAGAAGTTGAATGGTGAGGAGGACCTTGGCCTAGTTGAGATTTACAGAAACTTACTTCTTTGAGATGAGCTTAAAGTACAGAATCGATGTTGCCACAATGCTGGCATGTCTCATGGCATCATAGTCCCCTTAGCCAAGATTGGCCTTTGTTTTCACAGAACAGTTATGACTACCCTAGGGTAAGGACAATAATACTGGTAATAAAATTGATTAAATTATATGAACAAAAGAAACTTGCTTTAGAAATATACTTATTTTAATATGTTTTAAATGGTATGCTTCTTGTAAAATATTCTAGCATTAAGCATTTTATTTTTTCTTCAGTGCACATCCATAGATACCACAACAAAAGTTATTACAGTAGGGCTGATTTTCCATGTTTTGGAGTTTGTATTATTCCATTCTCACACTGCTATAAATAACCACCTGAGACTGGGTAATCTATGAAGAAAAGAGAATTAATTGACTCACAGTTCCATAGGCTGCACAGGAAGCATGGCTGGGAGGCCTCAGGAAACTTACAATTTTGGCAGAAGGGTGAAGGGGAAGAAAGCATGTCTTAGCATGGGGGCAGGAGAGAGAGCTAAGGGGGAAGTGCCACACACGTTTAAACCATCAAATCTCATAAGAACTCAGTCCCTATCAGGTGAACAGCAAGGGGGAAATCCGAGCCCATGATCCAATCCCCAAGTCTCCCTGCCAACACTGGGAATTACAACTCAACACGAGATTTGGGTGGAGACACAGAGCTAAACCACGTCACAGTTCTTATTCAATTCAGAATCATATGGACCTTTAAAATCCTTAAGCCCAATTTCACAGTCAGTGTGGAAATGCCTTCTAAAGCATACTCTACAAATGTGATGGAAACTTGGCTTGAATAGTCACAAAGATAGAGCATGAAAACACATGGTCAATAAGCAAAATGTATAGTCATTGTCAGCCGACATGTTTTTTCTTGTTATACTGATCTATCTGAGGTAGAGGTCCCTGAATTTTAGTCAGATCTATTTCCCGTCCTCTGGCATGCAAATGTCTCACCAATAAGTCCAGTGTGTTTGCTACTTCTGGTTCACTGGATCCAATCAGCATAATGTCATCAATGTAATGGACCAGTGTGATATCTTGTGAAAGCAAAAAGCGATCAAGTTCTCTCTAAATAAAATTATGACACATAGCTGGAGAGTTGATATACCCCTGGGGTAGGACAGTAATGTTATATTGCTAACCTTGCCTGCTGAAGACAAATTGCTTCTGGTGGGCCTTATGGACAGGAAAGGAGAAAAAGTTATTTTCCAAGTCAATGGCTGCATACCAGGTTCCAGGAGATGTGTTAATTTGCTCAAGCAATGAAATCACATCTGGTACAGCAGCTGTAATTGGAGTCACCATTTGGCTAAGCTTATGATAATCCACTGTCATTCTCCAAGACTCATTTGTCTTCTGCACAGGCTAAATGGGAGAGTTGAATGGGGATGTGGTGGGAATCACCAACCCTGCCTCTTTCAAGTCCTTGATGGTGGCACTAAACTCCACGATCCCTCCAGGGATGCAATATTGTTTTTAATTTACAATTTTTCTAGGTAGAGACAGCTCTAATGGCTTCCATTTGGCCTTTCCCACCACAATAAACCTCACACCACCAGTCAGGGAGCCAATGTGGGGGTTCTGCCAGCTGCTAAGTATGTCTATGCCAATTACACATTCTGGCACTGGGGAAATGACCACAGGATGAGTCCAGAGACCCACTGTAAGTCGGAACTGAGCTAAAACTCCATTAATCACCTGACCTCCATAAGCCTCTACTTTAACTGGAGGATCACAATGATGCCTGAGGTCCTCTGGAATCGACTTCAGCTCAGAGCCAGTGTCCAGTAGTTCCCGAAATGTCTGATCATGTCCCTTTCCCCAGTGCACAGTTACCCTGGTAAAAGGCCAAATGTCTCCTTGGCGAGGAATGGGAGAAAGCTTCACTGCATAAATCGTCAGTAGTGTAGTGGGGTCCTTCCTCAAGGGGACCCAGCCTCCCCTTCATTCAAAAGGTTCTGGGTCTGTAAACTGGCTCAAGTCTGGAAATTGATTGAGGGGCCGTGATTCTCTGTTTTTATAATTCAAATTAGTCTTTTGTCCATTCGACCTAGAATTTTTCTGTGTGGATCATTTAAGTAGGAATGCAGTAGGCTTCTTATGAATTTCACCTCTAGGAACACCATGATTAATTAGCCAATGCCAGAGCTCTAAATGAGTCGGACTATTCTGATTGCCGCTTTGCCTCTGCTGGCCATTACAGTCGCTACGCTTACCTTGGCTTTGATGGCTGAGTGCTGCCACTTGGCCCCTGCCACCTCGGGATCCAATTATTCCCTGTGTATTTAAATTTTGTAGTTAAGTGACTGCAGTTCCCACTGTTAGATGTGACATACAGAGAAGAGCAATTACAGGGCTCTTCGAAGATGCACGTGCTGCTTTCACAAATCTATTTCACAAGGCATTGGTCAAGGGTCTATCTTCTGGACCCTCCCAACTGGGATGAGTAGGTCAAAAGTAACTAATCCACTCCACCATCGCAATCTCCCTAAGCCTTTGGATCCCTTCCTTGACATTAAACCAAGGGAGATGAGGCATTTCCAGCTCACTCACAGTAGGTCATCTTTTAACCCATATTTCAGCTAACCAAGCAAACTATTAGACCCTTTTTAACTCCCCAAGCTGCAACATTAAATTCACAGTCTTTACTTAGTGGGCCCAAATCATTAATCTCAGCCTGATCCAACTCTATGTTCCTTCCACCATTATCCCATACCCTTAATATCCATTCCCATGACTGTTTTCCAGATTGCTGTTTATATAAATTAGAGAACACAAACAGTTCTTTTGGAGTGTAGCGCACCTCCTCATGGGTCACACTCTGAGCCTCCCCTCTAGGGGCCCCTAGGGACTTTAGTGGAGTTACAGGTCTAAAAGCAAACAGAGATGTTGAGGGTGGCTCTGAGGACAGTCAACATTATCTTGCCTGGCAGCTGCCTCCGGGGAGGCCATCACTGTTGCCTCAGGCAGTGTAGGGTTTATCTCCTCAGACAAAGGTGGAAAGGCTGATGGCAGCCTGGTCTGGGGAGGGGATGTTGCCACTACTAGGGATGGGGAAGCTCTTCCTTCTGGCAAAAAAGATTCATCAGAGTTTACAGACTCAGTGTCCCCGGCTTTATCAGGGTCCTCTCACACGATCCCATTTGAAGTTGCAGAGTTCCACTCTTTTCCAATCAATGCCTTCGCTTTAACAGTAGGCACCTGGTGAGGCTGTGCGTGCATCTTTCGTTGCAGGTCAGCCACTTGCATGATAAGAGCTTGTGTCTGTTTTTCCACAATTTCAACTCTTTCTCTACAGGACATAAGACTCTCACTCAGGGCAATCTTAGCATACCTGTGGCTCAGTATCTGCTTCTGAAGCTGGGAGACAGAATCCCTGAGTTCAACATTTGCTTTCATCACTTTGTCCACTGAACAGGAGCAAACAACCAGCTTCATTATGTTCTTTGGTTCTCCACATATGGCCAAAGGAATTATGTATAAAGTCACTAAACCCCTTGCCTCTCATGAGCAGTGAATCAGGAATCTCAAACGCATTTATTTTGCGTAACTCTTTAAACAGTTTTCAACAAGGACTATCAGTTTTCTCCATACTATTAGAAGTAGAGTCCCTGGCATTTTTAGGCCTAATCATATTAAGCAGCCAATTTCAGAATCCCCAAAACCAATGAAAGAACACCATCCTTAATATTCTGTTCCTCTAGAACCCCTCCTGGTACCGAAATCTGTATTAGTCAGAGTTCTCTAAGAGGGATAGAACTAATAGGATATATATATATATATATCCTATTAAATAAACACACATATATATGTTTATTAAGTATTACATATATATTACACGATCACAAGGTCCCACAATAGGCTGTCTACAAGCTGTTGAGCGAGGAGAGCCAGTCTGAATCCCAAAACTGAAGAACTTGGAGTCCGCTGTTCAAGGGCAAGAAGCATCCAGCACAGGAGAAAGATGCAGGCTGGGAAGCTAGGCCATCTCTTGTTTTCACATTTTTCTGCCTGCTTTATATTCGCTGCCAGCTGATTAGTTTGTGCCCACCAGATTAAGGGTGGATCTGCCTTCCACAGCCCACTGACTCAAATGCTAATCTCTTTTGGCAACACCCTCACAGACACACCCAGAATTAATGCTTTCTATCCTTCAACTCAATCAAGTTGACACTCAGTATTAACCATCACAAGCATTTAATATAAACCTAATAAGTTATTTCTAACAGCTTTATTGAAATATAATTTACATACCATAAAATTTACCCTTTTAAAGTATACAGTTCAGTGGTTTTAATAATTCACAAAGCGGTACAACCATCACCACAATTTAGTTTTAGAAAATTTTCATCACTCCAACATAAATAATTTTTTAGTTCTTTTTGCTTTCACTTTAGGAATTCTGTATTTCTGGATAATTATAAAAGGCATTTTATTAATTTGGCAATGACTGTGTCAAATCTAAAATGAAGAAAAAAATGCTGCAAAGTTAGACAGCTACCATAAAGGAGATAATAAGTAATTGTTTTATTTGTTGTCTTTAAACATGTAAAGGCTTCTGGGAAGAATCCTTAAATATTAATTTTTAGTAACGGAAATTCTGGAAATTAAAATAGATCAAACATCAAATGTTATTAAAAATTTTAAATCAACAAAGGCTGCATTTGTAAGTCAAATTTCTACCTAAGATTACAAAGGCTTTGGTTATAGATCCCCTTAAAAGGATTTGGATGATTCTAAGAAGAAAACAAAATTACTTGGATGTAATCGTAGCTTTTGGCTCTGTCAATGCAGAAGACATTTCGTCATGTGATTACACAGCAATAGGGTGTTTTTATAGTACCTATTCTTACAGAAAATGTTCTTTGAGGTTCTGTGCAAGCTGGTTAAGACAGGATAGTTGCCATATTTCAGCATCTAACCAGAACAAAAGATGTGCATTCATTTTGCATTCACAAGTCTTATTAATTTTTACCAATTTGCATGACTTATTTTAAATTTGTACTGCGTGAGTTGGAGAAATCCTCAATGATCAAGTTATTTGAGAGCATTAGTCATTCTTTAACATGATTATTGCTGCACTGCGTTAAGTTGTATTTGATAATTTTCTTCTAAATGTGACTTAATGGGCTTACCAAACCAACATTAAAAATGCTTTTCAACTATGTAGTCACTTACATTTTCTGCCATTACAAAATGTTTCTGATTTTTGAGTGTTTGCCTCCCAAAAAACACTTTAGAAGTTTTTTCAGAAATAGAACTTACTGGGTTAATCCTACTACCAAAACAACCTCTCTTGGGATTCACAGGCTGAGAATCCAAACTTTCACCAAACATGATTTCTTATAAAGATGTCTTATACCTTACTGAGAGAAACCATTTGGAGAACACTGCAAAAATACAGTGTAGTAGAATCTGGGAAGCAACTTCAGAATTTTGGTCTATGGTATTACAGGAATTAAAAAAAAAAACAAAGCATTAGAGTAAAAGTCTAAATGGACTCGCTCTTTGGCCAGGGCACTCTAAAATGTAACTGAAAGACTGGTTCAGGCCATGATGAGAAGTGGGGTTCAGACATGCCTTATGATACCCTTCCAGCAGTAACATCAATGCCGACCTTAAGTCTGATAAGAAACATTTACAATCCTCTCTAAAGCCTGCTACTTGGAGGCTTCATCTTTATGATAAAACCTTGGTGTTTTCAACCCCTAATCATAACAAAGACATCCCTTTCTACTGATAATAACTTTCAACCAATTGCCAATCAGAATATATTTAAATCTACCTATGACCTGGAAGCCCCCTGCTTCAAGTTGTCCTGTCCTTTCAGATTAAACCAATGTAAATCTTACCTGTATTGATGGATGTGTTATGTCTCCCTACAATGTATAAAAGCAAGCAGTATCCCGACCACCTTGGGCACATGTCCACGTGTCGTCAGGACCTCCTGAGATGGTCATGGGCATCTCCTTAACCTTGGCAAAATAAACTTTCTGAAGTGTCTGAGATCTGTCTCAGATACTTTGGGTTCACAACAATGACTAAAGAGTATGTCAGGATCCCATCCAGTACCTTAAAATACCTAATTTAAACATCAGTTTTTTCCACAATGTTTAATAGAAGGCTAGGAGCCTAGCCTTAATCCTGGTGCTTGCCATGTTTGTTGTTTTGGAGGGAATGTTGTGTAACGCCTTACTCACCCAAGAATTGTACCTGTTGACTCCCTTCAATGTTTGAGGCACAGCCAGCACTCTGTCTAGAGGAGCTAAACAGCACAGCTGGTTCCTCTGGCAGCATGACTGGAATTCTTTCTCAGCTTTTATGTTCACACAGAAATGTTATCTTAATCTCAACTGACAAGTGTGTTCTTAAAACAAAACTCAAAGGTAGAAGGCTAGAGGAATGCTTCAAGGGAGCTCCAAAATGAACAAAATGAATAGATCTGCACAGCAATTACATTTAGAAACCAAAACTTTGAATCCACAATTTAGACAGTAGCTGCAAAAGACAATTTATTCCTTTCTGTTTTGGAGTGAAGATTATAATACATCATAATAGTGGTTTTTCACATTGAGTAATGTTTTTGCATTTCTGTAAAAAGTGCCTTAATGCCAAAACAAAAGGAAAATTAGTCATTAGTGGAAAAAAATAAATCCTTAGTAGTGGTAATAATTCATTTATTCCTCCATCCAGCAGTTACTGAACACCTATTGTATGCCAGACTTTTATCTAGGCAAAGAAAGAGTGAAAGATAATTCTCATAAGGGCCCTAAAAACAGGGAATCTTGGGGTATTCTGAAAACCTTGAACTAGGGTGCACTTCCAAACAAAGAAAGGGTGCGAGGGAGGACTTCTCAGAGGAGCTGAATACTTGTAAATAGATAATATGGGGATTTTAGAAATCAAAATTTGAAACATTCTAAAGCAGTGTCAGAAAATGTTCTGTGTAAATTTACCTGTTATTATTATATTATTAAAATCTTTGTGTGTCCTAAGCATACATAACATAAGCATACATACGAAACAGATAAATCCGTTTCAGATAATCCATTGTCCATTAAGCATAATTATTGATCTTCACATGGTTCAGACACTATTCTGAAAATTGGAATTAGGAGAGAAGGATAATTTTTCCAGGACTCCCTGAGGCAAGCAGTCTTGTATCCTAAAGCTTAGCTTGTTTGTATTTATTTATTTATTTATTTTGAGACAGGGCCTCACTTTGTCACCCGGGCTGGAGTGCAGTGGTGTGAACATGGCTCACTGCAGCCTCAACTTCCCAGGCTCAAGCAATCCTCCCACCTCAACCCCCCAAGCAGCTGGGACTACAGGCACATGCCGCCATGCCCAGCTAATTTTTGTGTCTTTTCTAGGGACTGGGTTTCACCATGTTGCCCAGGCTGGTCTCAAACTCCTGGGCTCAAGAGACGAACCCACCTTGGCCTCCCAAAGTGCTGGGATTACAGGCATGAGCCACAGTGCCTGGCCTGTTTTTAATTTTTAATCATCAAAATTAAAGGAAGAATAATTTGTTTTATTCTCTAAAGTCTCTAGAACTTTTTTGTTCTCTTCCTCCCTCCCTCCCTCTCTCCTTTCCTCCCTCCTTCCCTCCTTCCTTCCTTCCTTCCTTCCTTCCTTCCTTCTCTTTCACTCTTTCCTTTTCAATCTCAGACCTCCAAGAAAAACAAACTTGACACAATTATTAGGAGTCACTCTTTTATGGTGATTATGAGTTTCATGACATTTCAGAGGAAGTACAGTCAGGCATTTCCGTGGTGATTGAGGAGGTTTGAAGATTATGGACTAATACGCAGGAAGTTATCTATAGATTGTACGGAAGGAACCTGAAGAATGAGAGCTCAGATTGGGAAGGAGATAGGTTATGTTTTCAGCACTTTTATGCTGCCTTTTATCCTTTCTTATAGGAAGGCTGCAGATAATAACTAACAAATGACTAATAGTACTACCTATGACTGTTTTATTCCCATTCTCTATAATTCTGTCCTTATGAGACTGCCAGAGTGAGGACAAATTTTACGCCACAGACTGAGAGGAAAAAATAATCAAGAAGAATTCCAGGTGTGGCGAGAAGGGAACATGCCATGGTCTTCAAAGCAATGATCAGGACACATTGTCTTTCCAGTCTGGGGGTGGGAAGAGAAAAAGGATAAGACTGTAACAGAACTGCTTAAACAGAGCTCAATATTCCACAGATTCAACAAGCACCCCTCTCATTCACTATATACAGATACTAAGAACGCTGATTAAAAGTGGGAGAGCTACTGCTTAAGTACAATATGTGGAATGTTGAGCTCTGTTTAAGTGTTTCTGACAGCATGCCTCTTTTTGACAAATACCAGTTAAAATATGAAATATGAGTTTCTTGGAACAGAATGCAGAATCTCTTGGGGAACTGAGAGAAGCCAAGTTGACCATTTAATAATCATCAGGTTCTTTTGGCAAATATTGACAGCTCCCAGCAATTAGAGGTAGGCAAGTAGGCGTTGGATAACAATCCTCTCCCATGTAACCGTGCTACCCCATGGTATGTCAATAATGAAAACAAGTTATATAACAGATTAAGACTTGTCTAAAATGTATTAACAAGAAGCAAAAATAGTCACATCAGCTGCTCTTGTAAGCTTAGAATACTAAGGCTGTTAAGACATTCTGAAAGCAGTATAAGCCAACCTTCTAGTTTGGGTCAAGCAACATTGTCATCTCTGAAATGGAAGTGTGTGGCCAAATGGAGGTGTGAACCTACCATGCTGCTCCAGAGATATTAGTTGCTGCTGAATTTGCATATCCTTACATCAAGTTCATACATGGGTGTTGGTGCCTGTACACTCATTCTATCCAGTCATGTAACTCAAGCACAGCTCATTTTACTAATGTTTGTATGCTAATTAAAAACTCTCAGGTATAGATTCCTATAATAATATTTAAAGTTTTTATGTAGCTACCTCTGAAGTGTGAATACCTGATTAGGGTACTTCAGATGTTCAATACTCCCTTAGAACAGTGAATATAGTAAGCATTCAAATGTTACCTTACTACTTTTCTTGTACCTATCTTGGTTGTCATCTTCATTAGTATGCAACGTGCTCTGCTATTTCTCTACATGTCTCACTTACTCACTAAGCATGTGCTTTTCAAGCCCATTAGTGGGTTATAAAATCAATTCAACAGTTTCTACGTAGCATTTTTAAACGAACTAGGCCAGAAAAGAATAGAAAATATTAAAGTGTATCAAGTTTTTGGTTCAGGCTTATAAAGGTATATATACTAAGTTACACTGTAAAATATATTTCCTACTGTGGCTCATGGTCAAAAAGAACAAACAGAAAAATGCTATACTAGGTTGTATACTTCAAAGAGATCTTGTCTTATTTATGTTGCTAACCCCAGTGTTTAGTATATGTTTAGATGGTCAGTAAATGTTTGAATGTAAATAACTTGTTTTTTCTGCTAAGACAAATTTCACTGTAAGATGAAACTGGCATTTAAACCTTTTGCAGAATCTGAAACAGAACATGTGTAACTGACATTTGTAGAACCAATGCGTAGAAATATTCTCTGTTGCTCTGTTTTGAAGAAAACTGTAATTATAGACAATCTCTCCTGGAAATCTTTATAGTTCTGTGTCTCAGTGTTCTGCATTTTAAAAACCAGAAATTACTTATTCTGGCGAAATGTATTCCAGTGCCCTTTGTATCAGTTGCCTGTTGTTGCTGTACAAATTGCCACAAGTGTTGTTGCTTAAAACAACATGTTTACTATCTCATAGTTTTATGAACTAGACATCTGACATGAGTCTCACTGGGCTATAGTCAAGAGAGCCACAGCCTGCTTTCTTCTGAGGTTCTAGAGGAGATTTTCCAGCTTCTGGATGCCTCTGGAATTCCTTGGCTCATGACTCTTTTCTCCATCTTCAAAGCCAGCGGCGCAGCCCTCCGATCTCTGCCTCCATGGTCACATCTCCCCTTCTGACTCTGACTCTCCTGTCTTCCTCTTTGATTTATAAGAACCCTCCTGATTACACTGGACTCACAAAGATAATCCCAGATAACCTCTCCATTTCAAGTTCTTATTTAGCCATATCTGCACATTCTCTTTTGCCACTTAATATTCACAGGTTCCAGGAATAAAACTTGGACATCTTTGGAAGCCATTATTCTGCCTACCATGCCCATCAATTCTATTGCCTAAGAAGTGACCCAAGCAGAGAACATTTGCAAAGCATTTTGAATAACGTTCATGCTACTTGACTTATAGATGTGGCTATGCAGATCATTTCCTAAAGACGTGTTTTCTGATTTCATATGATTTTGCGAACACGGGCCAAGAAAGTAACACCTAACCATTAGTGATTTTAACATCCTTGCTTTTGAGAATTTGTTGAAATTTAGGAAACAACCCACATTTTCATACTGAAATTTAAAATTGTTCTAACTTTTAACATTACTTAGTTAATAAACCTTAGAGTAATGAATTAGAGAAATAGAAGTAGAAGGTATAGAATTCTAAACTAGTGAAGAACAGTTTGATAATTTACAAGGATACATAACTTGCAGAATGTGAAATTTTGGGAAATAATATGACTGTCCAGGGCAAAGTCACTGCAGTGTTTCCTGAGTAATTAAGGAATGTAATTTGTAAGAACTGCTAACCTGTTGGCAAAAATTTTGAACACTATCTACTCTGGTTTGTTTTATAAGTCAATGCCTTCTAACACTCTTGTTTTCAGTGACTGTCATTTTAATTTTTTTCTCCAGTTCCCTAGTTTCTATGAGAATTTGGTCTTGCTAATAAGATTTTCTCCAATTATGGAATTTGTCAACAACGTAGATTCTTAAAAAGTAATGATAAACCTTTACTTAAAATTTTTATTGTTTCCTTTAAAATAAAATGTCTTCTGCATAGTAAAATTCAAAATCGAATATCTATCAAAGAGGTGAGTGTGCCTTATTACCTCAAAGATGTTAAATTGCTTTTGCAAATTACTTTCTCATTCTCTTTTCTAGTCTCATCTTAATTCTCCATGGTTTTAATAGCAGGTGTTCTTGCTGACTTCACTTGGTTTATTGCTTTGTCTAAAAATAGTTTTCATCGCTTAAATAGGCTTGTAAATTTGATTCTTTCTAATAATTTCATTTATAAGCAGTCACATTTTCTCTCTGAAGCATAATTTAATATTTATATTGCCAGTTGGGCTAGGTTTGGTTTTTAAGTTGTGCATTTGTTCCCATTTGAAACTACTATTGTTAATAATCAACACTGGCTGAGGCAAGATGTAGTAGACGCCACCCTTACCAATAAATATTCCTTGGACTGTTAACATGAGTAGTTCATTGAAAGTATGTTTGAATCAAAAGAATTAGGTTGTAAAGTGAGCGGAGCCTGTGGCTTCTGAAAAAAATTGGCTATGGACTTAGAAATCAAATCAAACCTAGGATTAAATTTGGCTCTGCTACTGATTAGCTAAGATTTGGAACATGCACCTCAATTTTGTCATGTGTACAATTGGAAAGTACGGACCTCGTGAGAATGATGTGAAAACTATATGAGATAATGTAGCTAAATTTCTGGCATAGGATTCACAAAAAGCATCTAATAAATAGTACCTCTTATTACCTAGACATTTCTAGTTTTGCTTTAAAAAATAAAATCTGTGGCCAGGGCCATGGCTCACGCCTATAATCCCAGCACTTTGGGAGGCCGAGGCAGGCAGATCACTTGAGGTCAGGAGTTTGAGACCAGCCTGGCCAACTTTGTGAAACCCCATCTCTACTAAAAATACAAAAATTAGCCGGGTGTGGTGTCACGCACCTGTAAACACAGCAACTCGGGAAGTTGAGGCTGGAGAATCACTTGAGCCCGGAAGGCGGAGGTTGCAGTGAACCAAGATCACACCATTCACACCACTGCACTCCACCTAGGCGACAGAGCCAGACTCCACCTCAGAACAAACAAACAATCAAAAAACTGTGTATCTTAACAGATTTTTTAATTGATATGTGCTATAAACAGTTCTTAACACCCACAAGGAATACACAAAACATCCAATAGATTACAAAAAATGTTAAACTTCAAAAATTCTTGATATGAAAATCAAATCAATACAAATTTTTAATTGTTAGATTACCAATTTTTTTTTTTTTTATTCAGAGTCTAGCTCTGTCGCCCAGGCTGGAGTGCAGTGGCACGATCTCAGTTCACTGCAAGCTCCGCCTCCCGGGTTCAAGCTATTCTCCTGCCTCAGCCTCCCAAGTAGCTGGGACTACAGCTGTGTGCCACCACGCCTGGCTAGTTTTTTGTATTTTAGTAGAGACGGGGTTTCACCATGTTAGCCAGGAAGGTCTCGATTTCCTGACCTCGTGATCCACCTGCCTCGGCCTCCCAAAGTGCTGGGATTACAGGCACCTGGCCTAGATTAGCAATAATATCTAACAGAATATTTTTATCAACAGACTGTCATTATAGTGGGACAAGGGGCTAGATTAAAGGCATTAGGACAATTAACCATCTGTATATAAAAGAATAAAACTAGTACCCTACATCACACCATTTTCAAAAATCAATTACAGACACACAAAATACTTAAATGTAAAAAAAGCTACAAGACTAACTTAAAATATTATATGTGTATACATATATATATGTATACACACACGAATATGTACTGAAAAATGTGAATAGTTAAATAAATAAATAAATTGGAAAGGAAAAACAAATATTCCTTACAGAGGAATTCCATTTAAAATATGCAGATTCTCCTCCTTCGAAGGCGTGGCACTTAATCACCACCACATTTGTCCTTGTTGATAGGCTAGACATAATAACTTGCTTCCAAGGACTAGGGTAAGGAGAGAGAAAATCAGTAACTTTACAGTGAAAAAATCTGGCAAGGCGTGATTAACCAAGTAATTAAGGTTAACATCGTCAGTGATGTCATGTGGGTATGATATCCCCCTTGATATTCTGGGATGAGAAGGGCATTTTACCCATGTCATATTCTTTCCAAAAACCCATAAGCTCACTGTAATCATAAGAAAAACATCAGATAAATTTAGATCCAAGACAATTCCACAGCTTCCTTGGCCAGGACTCCTCAAGACTGCCAAGATGATGAAAAACAAGGAAAAGAAAGAAAAACTGTCATAGACCAGAGGAGACGTGGGAGAAATGACAAAGAAACACAATCTGGATCCAGGATTGAACACTGGAAACAAAGAAAAGAAACCTAGTGAAATCCAAATAAAATCTGGAGTTCAATTAGCAGTAATGTATTAATGTTGGTTCCTTATCTTGGACAAATGTACTATGGTAATGTAAGATGTTAACAAAGGGTGAAACGGAGAAAGAGAAACACAGGGACTCTGTATTATTGCTGCAAACTTTCTATAAATCTAAGGTTATTCAAAAGTAAAAAATGTATTTTAAAAGACTATAAGATTTAAAATAAACATATCAATGTATCTTTATATATTTTTTTTTCCGACGAAGTCTCGCTCTGTCACCCAGGCTGGAGTGCAGTGGCGTGATCTCAGCTCACTGTAAGCTCCTCCTCCTGAGTTGATGCCACTGTCCTGCCTCAGCCTCCCAAGTAGCTGGGACTGCAGGTGACCACCACCACGCCCGGCTAATTTTTTTGTATTTTTAGTAGAGACGGGGTTTCACCGTGTCAGCCAGGAAGGTCTCGATCTCCTGATATCATGATCCACCTGCCTCAGCCTCCCAAAGTGCCGGGATTACAGGCATGAGCCACCGCAGCTGGCCCTTTATATTCTTTAGATAAAGATGTCTTAACCAAGAAAAAAAATGTAGAGAAATATTAATGAAAAGAAAATATTGATGAATTTGACTACATTAAATTCCAGAATGTTCATCAAACCAAGCTGCAAAGAAAGTAAAAATATAAATCACAAATGGTGAGAAGGTATTTGCAATAAATACATTGAAATGACAGAGATCTCTTGCAATGCAAATTGAAAAAAGATAAGCAGCTCCATGGAAAAGTGAGGAAAATACTTAAATAGAATTTCAGAAAAAAGGCAGTCTCAAAGATCAATGAGTATATTAGAGGATGTTCAACCATATTACTGTTGAGGAAAAAACCACAGTGGGATATCATTTCATGTTTGCTTACTTGGAAATTTTAAAGACTGAGAATATCAAGTGTTATCAAGAGTGGGGAAAGCCAAAACATTTACACACTGCAGGTGGAAGTGTAAGACTTTATTGCCACTTTGGAAACAATTTGGCAGTATCTAGAGTAAAAGATGTGTGTATTCTATGTATGACAAAGCAACTGCACTTCTAGGTATATAGCACAGAGAAACTCTTGTATATATGAACCAGGAAACAGGCACCAAAATACTCTCAGAAGCTCTGTTTATAATAACTACAACAAAAAGAAAAACAAAACAGATGCAACCAAATATCTATCACAACATAATACCATCCAGCAATGAAAATCAAACAATAATAATGAGCGAAACAAGGATGAATGGCAAGAATACAATTTGGAGGGAAAGAGGAAAGTGCAGAATGCATACAGCATTTCTTTACATCAAATTTTAAAATGTGGAACTAAACTATTTAGTGTTTAGAATTACAAACACGTGGGAAAGTGCTACAGTCTTAATGTTTGCATTCCTCCAAAATTCGTATGTTGAAATTAATCCCCAAAATGCTGTTATAAACAGGTGGCGCCTTTGGGAGGTGATTAGGTCATGAGGATGGAGCCCTCAAGAATGCAATTAGTGTCCTTATAAAAGAGGCCTGCAAGAGCTCATTGGCCCCTTTTTGCCCTTCTGCCATGTGAGGATATAGCAAGAAGGCACCATCTTTGAAGAAGAGAGGAAGCCCTCACCAGACATGGAAGCTACTGGCACCTTGATCTTGGACTTCCCAGGCTCCAGAACTCTGAGCAACAAGTTTCTGTTGTTTACAAATTACCCAGTTTAACATATTTTGTTATAGCAGCTTGAACAGACTCCAATAGAAACCTATAAAGAAAAGCAAAAGAATGGTAAAGATAATTCTTACAGCTACTACCTCTATGGAGGGCTTAGAGGAGCGGTGTCTAGGGAACTTCAAAAATAAAACAATATTCTCCATTTTTAACTGGATGGTGGGTTCGTGGGGGTTTGTATACATACTAAATATGTTATAAATATTATTTTATATCTACTTAATACTTAATAAAAATAAAGAAAGGAAAGAAAGAGAGGAAGAAAGAAAGACAAAGGTGAGAGATAGAGACAGGGAAGGAGTGTGGGTTAGCACTTTCACTAGCAGTGATACCCATACAGCATGGAGACTCCAGTGTGCAAACGGATTCCCAAGTGTAGAGCTAAGTTTACTAGTTTGGTAGATTTCACTGCCTCTTTTTATTCTTATCTCATATCAAAGCTTCATTTAAGTAAGCTAGGCCCAAATTACCGGAGTAAAAACATCATTATCTCCTCCCTCTAGTTCAACCTCTTGTGATGCACAGTGCCTCATGTCTGTTTTCTCGGAGCCACAGTCCCCTCTTCCTCCTTCTCTCACTGTCACAACAGAGATTCTAAATGTCTCCGTCTACATACCTGACCCTTAAATGCTGTAGTAAGCCGTCCTTCCTGAGAATTCATCCCCAGATCCTAGGCTGTCTTTTTCTCCTTCCTTGGGACTTCCTTCCTCCTCACTTTGCTCAAGACCATGAATTGATGCAGTGGTAATAGAAGAATTTCTAAAGCAGATCAGACCGATCGTTGCCAGAAATGCATCTTCTCTCTTTTCTGGTTCAAGGCAGTTGTCAGGCCAAAAAAGTGGCCTCAGAGAAATACAGACCTCTTTTTCAAGTGATAGATTCTGTATTAGATCTGGGAACTTCTTCACATTGTAGGCCAAAGAAAAAATTTTAAGCAAGTATAAAAGTAGGGAGACTGATGGACTAGTCCAGATGAAGGAAGGTAGTCTGAACCAAGGCAGTGGATATAACAGAAGTGGAAATAGAAACGAGGGGACAGATTTGAAAAAGATTTGCTTGGAACCCTGTTTATTTACTAGAAAAAAAGCTGTCTGGAGGGAATTATGTGAAAATAGCCATCATCTTCATAAAACAACAGTGGGTGGACAGATTAAAAACTTTAAAATTATTGTCTATAATGAGACAAGAAGAAAACCGAGTATTGTGAAAGTTATAGATTATTGAAGCAAAGTTATTAACTGAGCACCAAGCTCTGCCATTGCCTCCAGGAAGCTACAGAGAACATTATTACTTGTAACCTAATGAGCCTTCAGAAATCAATAACTAATCGTGTTCATGACTTGCTATAGTTATTAGCATTAAACATGGATTCGACTAATTTTTAGTATTATACATAGGTGGGATTTGTCTTTTTGAAAATTTTCAACTATTTACATGTATCCTTTTTGTTCTATAGCAAAAAAAGATAAACAACATGTTAGAAAACATGGATATGGTTCATAATATTTTTTGACTGAGCAATTAATTCTTATAATGACATTTAAAGACTTTCTGAGAAAACTTTTAAGAAAAATGTTTTAAGTATAACATATAAAGGATGATAAAAGATCTGGAGAAAGGAAAGTATCCTGCTTAAGTCAACAACTCCTACTGTAGACAGAGTTTTTAATAAAAAAAAAGAATTCTGACAATAAAAGATAGTTTAACCACGTAGTTTTTATCTTGGAGACTGAGACAGCATTTAAACCACAGAAGAAAGAAGCCAGGTAAATTTATTTTGTGACTCCCAATTCATAATAAAAAAAGAGCACCTGAATTTCAGGCATATATTTTGTTTTCCCCCAGGATAAACATATTTTTACAACATAATTTGGCACATTTTACAGCCAAAGTAAAATTCCAGGAAAACACTATAATATTAATGATAACTCTACAAACTGCATGGGGAAAACATTACTCAAACATCAGTTAAGTAGAATTCAACCTAAGTGTGGGGTTTTAATCCCTCCTACATGGAAATGTTTATGTGTTGTATGTGTTTAAGGCTTAATAGCTCAAAACGTATTATACATTCCCTAATGAAAAGTTATTTCTTATAGGCCTGTATAGCTTTTTGGTTTGTATTGCAATTTGTACAATGTCCTGATGCACATTTTTTATTAATGTTCTAATTACATTGTAAATTTTTTTGTTTGTTTGCTTTGTTCTCTCTTAGAATGTTAGTGCATTGAAGACAGAAACTACCACTTCTGTAAGATCTCTTCAGTTCTTTGCACAGTGTACGGTACATGGTACTTATTCAATAAATTTGTAATGAAAAGCTTTACATATATACAATGGCCATGCTCAGGATATTTAATTTCCCTAAAAGTTGTTAGTTCTAACTATGAAGCTAGTTAAGTAATACAAACTTTCTCATCCTTATAAATGTCTTCTTGGGATCTATAATTTTGTATAAGCTTTCCAGTGAAAACTTTAATTCATCCCTCTAAACTATTGTATAAATTCTGTAAACTAAAGAAAATTTCCAAGTACCTTTGCCCCATGAGATATCATACCATTAAATGGCTCTGTTATATTTTGGAGAGGAACTATCTCATCCAAAAATAATAGAAAATCATGAGTTTTAACATTTCCGTAAAACAGAGCATAAAGAAGTGTGAATCTTCTCTTGTTCTCAGGCGTGCATATTCTGCTCTGTTCGTTGCTAAGATACACTAAACTTAAAAGTACAGAAATGCAATTTGGCTCCTTAAAAATAGGCTATGCAGCTTTCTTATTTTTGACAAAATTAGTCTCTATGGAACATAACACAATCTCAGCACAATCATCTATTTTAGTCACTTTCTGGCCTTAGTTAATTAAATAGTGTTTTGTAAAGATTTTAATTTTAAGTTTTCATTTTGAGAGCAACAAAATTATTTGCAAGCACTAGCCAAATATCTCTGGTTTTTGGCTTCCCACCCTTCTTTTAAGTGATCTGTAAAAAACAACCCCAACATGGGTTTTTGCAGTGAAAAGCCACACTGATCTCAATTTCTAAAAGGAACTGATTCTTGTTTTCTTCCATTTCTTCTTCTTTTTCCTGAAAAAGTAAAGTTTCGTCACAGGCCAAATCTATTTATCTTGAGGTGAGGTGGTGGTGAAATTGGGTCAAATACCATGTTGCATTCTCAGATCATGACAAATCTGGCAGATGCATCTTTTCTAGTGGAGCCAGATAAGAACTGTGGGCATCTTTATAAGGTTCACAGCATTCCTCCTGGGAAGCTCGACCTCAGAACCTATCACTTGTTTGGTAATGTCAGTATGTTCAAGCTGAATTCCACATCTGGGCATATCCCTCGGCACCAGCCTTAAAATCTGCTTATTTTCTATAGGATCCTGCCTTTCAGGGGAAGGCATGAAAAGGTATAATTAGGAAAGAAAACTTGTATCTATGTAAATTTTAAAGATACATATATGTGTGGATATATATGTGTGTATGTGTGCATACACACATACATACAACCATACAACAGGTTGCAAGATCCCTGGATCTGAAGATAGTAGACAAGAATCAAAAATCTCTGCCATGTACTGCCTACTAATTCATAACCCCTAAATTGGATTCTCTTTTTTTTAGTTCTCACACGATTTCACATTCCCTTTGTTTCCTTTTACATTAATGGCTTTGTTAATTCTTGGAGGATTTTTTTGTTCCTTCTCATTTTTCTCTTCTAGCGCCTCTTACCCACAGCATTCCATCTTTTTCTCTCTTCTTCCCTCACTACACAGTCTACATGAACTTCTTCACTGTCACATTTCAATTAATGTCCATACATAGTACTTGGTAAATATCTGTCTCCAACCCATCCCTTTCTCTTCAACGCTCCAAATTCGCATCTCTGAAGCTATGTCTTTGAATGTAATAGTCACAAACCAACTTCATACTCTACTACTCCATTTCTGCTCTTCCTCCTTTGTTTCTTATCTATGATTCTTACGGTAATGGCAGTGCAAAGGCTGGGAGAGGAAAAATAGAAATGTATTAATGTGAGGTTGTCATACTACACTTGAAGTGATATAGTACCACTTTCTGTTACACTCCAATATGTTGAAGGTTTATGCTATAAGCACTAAGGCAACCAAAAGATGCTGCAGACTATTATAGCATCTCTTCAAACAGACTTCACGGAAACTTGCAAGCAGCCTGTGTCTATGACATCGGTTGGCATGAGCAACGGGCTTTTGATTTTGGAGAACTATGTTTACCCGACACTGCAACAAAATAAAAGCAGCTATACATAGTAGGAATGAGTACAAATACTAACAACAGATACCATTGAATTTTTGGAGGGTGAGGAGCCCCTCAAGACAAATAGAGACTTTCAATTTTAAAAGAGCAGATATTGTGTTTGTTCTGCTTACTTACTTCTTAAACCAACTAATCATTTCATAAGCTGTTATCTATTCCTTGCTGTCTTCTTTTGCCCTGCTTAAACTTTCACCACCCCCAGGTGTTTTTCTTCATACACGTATACTAAATTTCAGGGCTAAATGCTTTCATTGTTTTGGTAAAGTTGACATTTCCTTTACTACTTCTTTTTTTTTTTTTTTGAGACGGAGTATCGCTCTGTCGCCCAGGCTGGAGTGCAGTGGCGCGATCTGGGCTCACTGCAAGCTCTGCCTCCCCGGTTCACGCCATTCTCCTGCCTCAGCCTCCTGAGCAGCTGGGACTACAGGCGCCCGCCACCACGCCCAGCTAATTTTTTGTATTTTTAGTAGGGATGGGGGTTTCACCGTGTTAGCCAGGGTGGTCTCGATCTCCCGACCTGGTGATCTGCCCGCCTCAGCCTCCCAAAGTGCTGGGATTACAGGCTCCTTTACTACTTCTTATTTGTATTAAATTATTGGTTGGCTTAAGAAAGGAGAAACAAGGAAGAAACAATATCTATCATTTTAAAACTTCAAGGGCCTATTTCTTCAGGAATTTCACTACACAAAAAATTAAAGGGTCTCTATCAGAAATGTTTTTATTTACTCACAGCTATTATGCTTAATGTTTTAGTTTTTCTTAATTCAGGGTATTACATTTGAAAATCATCACCTTTAAAGAAATCTGACAGTATAATTTTGCGGGTACAAGGAAAAGAAAAAAAGCAATTGATTCTGTAGTTTGTTAAAACTAAAACCCATTCTCCCTTTTTCTCTTATCGCCATCAATCTTTACCATACTCTACTAAGCAAAATGACTGTTGCCAAAATCAGTTCCCAAAATCCAAATATGAAGCTTCTAGAATGTTATAATGTAAAAATAAAATATGCTACATTCTGGAGTAAAAATTTGAGGACACACAGACAAGGACATACCTGGGTTGGCTCAATCCTGCTTGTCCTGTGGTTTCACAAATCTAAATTGATTATTTGGATATATTTTTCCTGTATTTTAGCACTGTGTTGTGCCCACCAAATTAGGTTGCTGAAATGTCTGATCCAAGAGGATTATGGAAGCATTCTCGAGTATTTTCATCTTCCTTGTTCCTCTGGGCTTTCTCTCTTGAAGTCATTTTATTAGCCATCCCCAAATGGCTTCTTCTGATGTTTCTGATAACTTGATGCTGCCCTGGGAATGCCCGTCACACAGCTGTCACCACCATCTGGAGAACTCATTATCTCTATGAAATAGTTTTCTCTTACCCATGTGATATGACCTTTGCTAATTACTCTGGTGGAGTAAAAAATCATTTCCCCATCATTATTTTATCCTGCTACCAGGTCATGTGGCAGCCACATGACTCCATCCCATAGTTTCCTGTAAAAAGACTGGTAATTCGACTTTTATTTGATTTACTCTTTATCACAGCTTTTACCTCCTAAGAACTTGGGTAGTAGTCCAAAGAGGAATGGATCACAAGTCAAACAGTATCGGCACATTGTCATGTACTGGTTACAGAAATAAAGATTTGAATTATTTGTTTTTCCCACTACCGGGTGCCCTTGGTTAAAGTTAACCCTCCCTTATACTACATAGAAATAATCTACATTGTAAGATCATCTGCATTAACGAGTATATCTTTACATCTCAGATAAAATTACGTCTTCCTTCTCTGTGGTAGCACTTCCTACTGATGTATCATTGTATCTTCGGGCTCATGTGGGACAAATGTTTTCAGCAGGGCAGAGGATCTACTGATACTTGTTAAGTGCTTCCTCTGTGCTGGCACTGTGCTAAATACTGCACATGTTTAACGCACACTGCACTCATTTAACCCTCACAAAAATCCAATGAAGTAGGTACTAATACTATCCCATTTTGCAGATGCACAAATGGAACCAACGAGGCTAACTAGAACCCACTTTTCAATAAGCGGTGGAAGCGGGATGAGAACCCAGCCAATGCTGCAACAGAAGCTTCACTCTTAACTAGCGCCAAACTGCTTCTCATAATAAAACGTGTGCTGCTAACCACTTCTTAGCCTACATCATGCTGATGAACTTTAGATTGATTTTAATCTTTTGCTTTTATGAACAGTATTCTAGTGAATGTCTTTGTATGCACATCATTTTGCACATAAGCATTTATCAATATAATAAGTGTCCTGAAGTAGAACTTTTGAGTAAAAAAAAGTATATAGGTACATTTTACATTGTGATGAGTATGTTCTCCATAAACCATAGTCAGAATTTATATTCCAAAAGCCATATATTGGAGTAAAACCATGTATTTTACAAGTTTCAAGTTATTTTTGGAGCATATCTACATGTTCTTTGCTTTTATTCATTCTCGGGTTCCCTCCTACACCAAATTGATACGACTATCCCAGGACTTGGTCTGCAAAGTGTTTTGTTCAACTATTCAAAATCTAGGTGCAGGTATTTCTTAGTACTTCATAAGATGGGGAAGGATGAAGCCATCTGCATAATTAGGTATTTTCCCCATTACAATTGGAATATTTGAATTCACAGATGTTAAATAGGGTACCATTTTATTACTAGGTTTTCTGGAAATCAAATATTAACTACACATGGGAAAACCCCCAGTTGTTTGTTTGTTTGTTTGTTTGTTTGTTTGTTTGTTTGTTTGTTTTTGAGACAGAGTCTTGCTCTGTCGCCCAGGCTGGAGTGCAGTGGTGCGATCTCAGCTCACTGCAACCTCAACCTCCCAAGTTCAAGCCATTCTCCTGCCTCAGCCTACAGAGTAGCTGGAGCTACAGGCACGCACCACCAAGCCCAGTTAATTTTTGTATTTTTAGTAGAGAGGGGGTTTCACCATGTTGGCCAGGCTGGTATCAAACTCCTGACCTCAAGTGATCCGCCCACGTTGGACTCCCAAAGTTCTAGGATTACAGGCATGAGCCACCGCACCCAGCCAACCCACAGTTTTTCTACAGATAAATTGTTAAATGTCTGAAATATGTTCAACGTAAACTCACCACAAAGAAGGTGGAGATTTAAGAACAAACTTTAATAAAACCGGGGAAAACTATAATAGAAAATTTGTCTCAAAGTAAATAATTGGCAGTTAGTACATTGAAGATTTTTTAATACAAAAATTTTATCTCACAAAATAAAATCTAAATAGAAAATTTACCATAGTATGATTTTTTCAAATATTAAGATAAAAATTAAATTGAAGCTAGTGCCAAAAGGGAAAAACTAGATAAGTTATAGTAAATAACTAGAAAAGTCATAGTAAATGTTTAAAGAGATGTTGTTGTGTTAGTTAAAATAAATTAATTATATAAATATAGATTTTAAATCAATTTTGAGTTTCCAAATGAGTCAGATGCATTTTATAAATAATATAGGTTGCATTACAACGACATATTTACGATGTTTTCAGTTGAGTGACTAATATGAACCAGGCACCTTCTCATGTGTTTGCTCATTTAAGACCAAAGAACAACACCCCATTGAGATGGGAATTCTTCATCTCCCTTTTACAGACAAAACTGGAGTTCGGGTGGGCAAAGTGACGTATCCATAGTCACGGACAGACATAGATAGCTATGCCAGATCTCAAGTCCCACAAATCTAAGACAGAAGATTCAGTTGTAATTAACAAGAAGATACTTCTGACCGATTTCTGAATATCAGTTGAACTAAGAACTCCAAGGCTACTTTGGATACTCCAAAGTATCTTTCGAAACACTTTAACCTCAAGTTTTAAATATTTATTAAGTTTCTATAATACCATTTGGGGTGTTTTTGGTGGTGGTGTTTTTGACAGAGTCTCGCTCTGTCCCCCAGGCTGGAGTGCAGCGGGGCGATCTCGGCTCACTGCAAGCTCCGCCTCCCGGGTTCACGCCGTTCTCCTGCCTCAGCCTCCCGAGTAGCTGGGACTACAGGCACCCACCACCACACCAGGCTGATTTTTTGTATTTTTAGTAGAGACAGGGTTTCACCGTGTTAGCCAAGATGGTCTCGATCTCCTGACCTCGTGATCCGCCCGCCTCTGCCTCCCAAAGTGCTGAGATTACAGGCATGAGCCACCACGCCTGGCCCCATTTGGTTTTCAATTGTCCAAAATAAATTGGAAGGAATACATTGTTCTTCGTGAGTTAATTGCTTAACACTTTGCACTCCCAAGAACTTTCAGAGGTTCAAATGCCTTCAAGGGCCTCACAATTCTAGGGCTAGGCTGGAATAAGGATATCAAAAGCAATAGCTTCAGAGGCATATGAAAGAGGCATGCTCTTGGAAAGGTATCCAACTTCAGAAATATTTACAACCTTATGAACAAAAGAAACCGAATGTCCAGTCTGGGCCTATGGTTTTGGTGTTGGTGTTTCGGCTACTTCACCAAAATTAAACCTGAATATTTACAATATCCAGAAAAATAATAGTAATAAAAATATGATTGTAAATTGAATTCTAAAAACCAAACTGGTTGTGAATCATAACCTGCAGAATAAAGAATATTATAAATATATATTTTGTTTTGGCCTTGGTTAGAAAGAAAACACTAATTTTTTAGAAAACTATATACATATTTAGATAGAATAGGCTAAAAGTCTATCCTACACAAATTTCAAATTTAAATACACGCTACTCAGAACTAACAATATGAGCCTCGTTTTATATCTCAAAAGGGATGTGAGCTATAAATAAAAGAAGAATATTATGTTGCCCACACAGTGTCAATTGCACTTGGCAGAGTTTGCTACCATCTCTTTTCATTGGGAGACTTAGCAGAGATGTAAAGATTTTGCAGTGTCCATAGTTCTGCAGGTGGTTTCTCCGCTCTAAATCTCTGATCTCGTCTACATAGTAGCTTTCCAAAGGGAGAATGAAGTTCTGTCAATTTTAACACAGAGGATAATAAAATAGCTAAGCCCACTTAAAAATTCTTTTTTCGTAGGTTATTGGGATACAGGTGCTATTTGGTTACATGGGTAAGTTCTTTAGTGGTGATTTGTGAGATTTTGGTGCACCTATCACCCAAGTAGTATACACTGCACCCTATTTGTAGTCTTTTATCCCTCACCCTCCTCCATCCATTCCCCCTAAGCCCCCAAAGTCCACTGTGTCATTCTTATGCCTTTGTGTCCTCATAGCTTAGCTCCCACATATCAGTGAGAACATATGATGTTTGATTTTCCATTCCTGAGTTACTTCCTTTAGAATAATAGTCTCCAATCTCATCCAGGTCGCTGCAAATGCCCTTTACTAATTCCTTTGTATGGCTGAGTAGCATTCCACTGTATATATATATGCCACAGTTTATTTATCCACTTGTTGATTGATGGGCATTTGGGTCGATTCCATAATTTTGCTATTGCAAATTGTGCTGCTATAAACATGCATGTGCAAGTATCTTAAAAAACAACAACCTCATACCGTATTGTTGTTCATTTGACATCAAGCTCTATAACATTCTATGCTTTCTAAATGAAGCAATGCTGAATAAATTATTCATTATTGTTGGCCAAAAAAATGTTTTCAGATTCGAGCTAAAAATCCAATTCACTAGCACTTTACAAACCTGACAGAGGAAACCCAGACCTCTATTTGTAATTAGGACTGAAGAGTCACCTGCTACTCAACATATCCACACACAAACTCCTTATCTTTGCCCCACTAAGCCTTTTCCTTCATCATAAATTCTTTAGAAGTTACTAAACATGCAGTTTAAATAATCATCCATGACATATGTTGTGATTACCCTGATTACAAGATCTCCAACTTCTCTCTTCTGAAACTTTCTAGTATTTGTCTGCAATATTCAGATGCTTCATTTTATGATAATCATTCGTACATATTTACCATCTCTGATGTCATTGTAAATTCCAAAAAGATGGGCGGTGTTGTATTTCTTAACTATTTTACTAAGGAAATAGATATAAGGATACTTATGATGTGTTCCCAGCTATCAAGAAACCAAGAAGTCCAGCTCCTTAGTGTTCCACAGAGCACCTTACATAACTGTAAAATTTGAGTTTTTTTTTAAAAAAACGGGATTCTTAGCCCATAACAATAGCTGTAAAAAAATGCAGACAGTGAAATTTTTTAATTTATTGGATTTCATTAGAAGACATCATTTTTTAAAAAACACCAAAATGGCAGCGTAAAAAGGAGCAAGGGCAATGAATCAATACTTTTAATTGTATTAATATATTTTTAGAAACAAAGAACTGTAGTAAATAATAACATTGCAGGTTCTGTTTTCTTGATTTGTTTTTTGTTTTTAAAATAATTAAGCAATTAAAAGGAACACATTTTAATATTAATAACATTATTTGTGGTTAAGGGATACAAAAATGAATACAAAGAATAAATCAGATCTAGCATTTGACAGCACAACAGGCTGACTATAGTCAATAATAAGTTAATTGTACCTGAAATAATAACTAAAAGTATAATTGAATTGTTTGTAATACAAAGGATAAATGCTTGAGGTGATGGATGCCCCATTTACCTTGATGTGTTTATTACACATTGTATGTCTGTATCAAAATATCTCATTTACCCCAGGAATATATGCAACTACTATGTACCCACAGAAATTAAAAATTTTAAAAATGACTTAAATTTCAGGAATAGAAGTGCTCTATTCTCTCCCCTTGAGTGGGAGAGTCTAATCTGACATTTTAAAATTACCGTTTATTTACTGAAAATAAAAATAAAAGTTCAAACTAAAAAAATAGTTAGATTTAGTAAAATATTTCAAATGAACTAAAATAGGCACTTACCAAACAATGCAACTGTATATTACAATGTGCAGTTCATACTTTTTCACTGTTTTAATATTTAAATACAAGTAAAACTGTAAGTTGTCACAAAGAATGATAGAATTGAAGTAAGTCAAGTTCTGTTTCTTCATGTTTACGATGTGTTGTCTATTTATTTTGATCCACTGTTTAAATAGAAGAATATGTGTTACCATGGCAGTTAGAGAGAGAACTGCACCCACCAGTGTGTGTGTGTGTGTGTGTGTGTGTGTGTTAAGTTTAGGGAGAGGCAAATCTATCCAAAGAATATTCCGAAGTAACTTTCATATAGAATATAACATTCATCAAAGGTTAAGTAATAAAACATTGCCAATGGGAAGCTCACATCCATGTTATTAAAACCCAACAGTTACTACAACGATATTTTAGAATTCAGAGATCTTTTTCTGGCAGGAGTATTTTACCACGGTATTGCTCAGAGTTTGCTGATGCCTGGTGATAATAAAAAGCAGATCGACTTTAGTGAGTTTCGTTGCTGTTTTCAAATCTTTCCATACAGGGAATTTCTTGATCCCAGCCCCACCCACGCTATTCCACTGCCTGAAACCTGCTATCCTTAACTGAGATCAGGAATGTTCAAAGACCTAGCACCAGGCCTCATCAAGTTATTTTATGGTAGTGATCACAATGGTGACTGTTAATCATTGGCAGAGCTACCCTTTGCAAAGTACAAAGAGGCTTCTTTTTAAACCACTTTCCAGTTTAGCATATTCAATGAGGATGTTTCTTTGGAATGTTACCACAAACAGATTTAAACAATTTTCCTATGATACTATGAATTTTCTTTTAATGCTCAAATGCATACAAGTTCTTAGCTGTCACATTAACAAGATAATTTCTTCTCTTTTCGCTGGCTGTAGTAATAGCAGTACAATGAGGAGTGCAGTTCCAGAAGAGACTATTTAACTCCTCAGCTCCTCGGTCAAAGCTTATTTCTATTCCCCAGTTTCACAAGCTATGAGCAGTGGGACCTTGGACAAATTTCTCAACATTTAAAACACATGGTAAAATGATTACAGTAGTACTTGCTTTCATAGAGTGGTTGTAGGGATTAAATTAGATAATTTGTGTAGAGTAGGTCTCACACTATCTGAGATACTGAATGACAAAACATGCAAAATTGTTCGCTCCTGCTATTATTAAAATAGAGTAATCTGAGAAAAGAAAAATAGCTCAGAGCAGTCAAATATGTAAAGTATGCAAAATTTATCAGGCTTGGAGAGACATGAGTTCATACAAGCCATCCATGCCCAGGGGACAAATGTTTAAAGGCATCTTATTCCCAGCTAGCTGCTTATGTTCATGTTCTTGGAGTCTGTGATACAAAGAATAATGTACAGCCAATCAATAGCTTATGTTATTTTAATGTAAATTCTTGGTAAACAACATAGAAATTGCCTCCTTTTCCCCCTTAAAAACCCACTTGTAACTGCTGCTAATCAAAGTGTATATTCAGGGCACTTAATTCTGTGCCCCTAGTGGCCATCTTCAAGTTTGGCTCAGAGAAACTCTACACTTGATGGTATTTTCTGAATCTGATTATTTGAGGTTGACATGATAAATCAAAGTATCTTACCTCCCCCAACCTCTCACCTCTCCCTAAATGCTACATTGCTGCTACCACAAAAAGAGGTAAATTGTAGATTTTTTTCCCCATTCTTTGCTCTCTTAGTTTTTAAAAATCTTTTAAATTTAATCTCTCATATGTTCTTTTGTCATTCCAAACTGGAAATAACTTTGTGTGGTGTCATAGTATAAAACATTAACCATTTTGCAAATGAAATCTATTTCTAGATTTTTAAAAATCTGACATTTCAATCATTTAAGTTTTGGGGACATTTCAAGTTAAGGACTCTATTCATTTAAAAAAATTTTTTTAATGCCAAGTTAAATCTCAAAAACTAACCATATCCTGGTATTATAAGGAGTTGCCTGCAAGAAAAATATTTTTCTAATCCAAAAACTTTCAGAATAAGTGGAATATGAATGTGAACATGGCAGTATGCCAAAATTTCCATCAATGCACAATGAAACCAAAGGAGATATCAAACCCCAAATTATTTACTTGGGAAAAAAAATGCTCAACTTGACACCAGTAAAAGGTTACAGCCTTTTCAAAAACAAAAAGCCCTTCACAAAGTTATCAAATGAGATACTGGATTATTTGAAGATGGTGACAGAGGGAAACATTTTGATCAGCTGATCAGCTGAAAACAAACTCATTATACTCCCACCTCACCAACTAGTTTAAAGTCAGGAAAAAAAAAGGTTATTAGCAACTGGAAACTTTTTCACAAAAATATATGCCTATTTTCCTGGTGCGGTGGCTCATGCCTGCAATCCCAGCACTTTGGGAGGCTAAGGCAGGAGGATTGCTGGAGCCTAGGAGTTTGAGACCAGCCTGGGCAACATAGTAAGACCTGGTCCCTACAAAAAAATTGAAAAATTTGCCAGATGTGGTGGTGTGTGCCTGTAGTCCCAGCTACTCAGGAGGCTGAGCCTGCAAGGAGGCTGAGCCTGGAAGGTGGAGGCTGCAGTGAGTCATAATTGTACCAGTGCACTCCAGCCTGGGTGACAGAGCTGTCATATACATATATATATATAATATTATATAATTTTATAATATATTAATATAGATCTTTAATAATATAGATCTATATTAAAACATCTATATCAAAACAATAATGTATATTGACTCAGTTGTTATCAAATTCAACTTACATAGTACCTTATAAATGTTTTATGAAAGTAAATACCAGTCTATAAATATTTTTTCCTAAATTTGTAAATAAATTGTATTAAATCTTTAGTACCTAGGTTTTATTGGTTAATTCTAATAATTCTGCATTAAAAACTGGTATTAAAGCAGTATTTCAGTATTTTTCAAATCAAACACTCAAGATACATGTATTTCAGTCACTCTATTCACGTTCTCCTAGCTTGCTCTGGAGAAAAGAAAATATTTAAAATACGTCTTCAGCTCATTTTCACATTCAACTGATTTCATCCAACCTCTGGCTAAGTAGGAAATGTGCCAGATTAAAGTTTGATGATCAGCAATTTTTTTTCTATGCTAACATTTTTTTCTGCTTACAGAACACTGTTCTATGATTTTCAGTACATTTCACACAGGATCGCATAGGCAAATTTAGATGTCCTTAACGTTCACTTATCTCTGCATACAAAAGTCAGTCAGGTATCTAGTTATCTTATGTTCCAAATAAAAATATGTTCCAATATATTGATGTTGAAAGAAACAAGAGAGGATTACATGGAGCATTTTTGATGTCACCTTGAAGAAATTGTCATACACCATCTGCTGGTTTATTGAGCATACATAATAGCAATGTTGATGAATTCTTCTTTAATAAATGATACATATTGACATAACCACCAAATATATCTTAATGACCAGAAACATATCAAGGTGACTAGAAATGGATCCAGCTTAAGTTATCCATGTGTATTTTGAATCTGTGAAGTGACTAATACTCTAAATAATCTATTTGGTGCTATGCTTCATTTATATACACTTGTAAGTGTGCCTTTCAATCTAGCTCACAAATGAGGTTCACGGTCTTCTTTGTGTTCATTGTCTCTGTGGGCTGTCTTCTGAGAATTCTTACCCCATTAAGAATATAGAGGCTGAAGAGGTCAGTCTACTAGCACATCAAAAATAATTTAGAAACCATTCTCTCTGTTTTATGCCTTGATTGACTAACATGAACGTGTTGGGAAAATTACAACTGTAGCCTATAAATGAAAATTATTCCATAAATCACTGAGATCAAAGTCTTCAATAACTTCCAAACAAAAAAGAAATGAAACACAACTTCTTAAGCAGAAAAGTTGGGAGTTCAAATATGGGTAAAGAGGAAGGAGGAAGTTTGCTATATAATTAATAAATAAGTAATTAAAAATAAAGGAGACTTTTATGAATCATGTGAGAGAAAACCATGGAATACTTCAGAATCTCAATTCTAGAACTTAGCTTATGAATGGATCCACAAACTGAAAGACTCAAATGAAAACAGAAATACTCAGTCAATCATTGGATCACTGGTATTGTGGTACGCTTTATAGTTGACAGTATTCGAGTTTGGTTCAGGAACTGGAAATCACTTAGGTATTTTAAGCAGGAAAGAAATCAAATCAATAATTGTAAATTGTATAAAATTCTTGGAAGAACTGGAGACCTGAAGGCGGAGCTGGGCCTTCAGGTCTGACCTCTGCCAGAATCAAGAAGGTGGAGAATCAGGGATAGCTGATGAAACTCTAGAGTTTAAAAAAAAGGAAAAATACCTCCATTGCTGTGCCACAAAGATTAAAAAGCCACTGCCAGAGTAACTTCCTCAGGAATGGAGCACTTACCTCATGAGACCAGCTGCCTCCTCAGGGCAATTTCTTCCCAACACCTTTGAAACTTAGGAATGAATTTTTCTGCTATGCACAGATTCTACTTCTCAACTCCGCCTGCTAGCAGAACACAACACTGAGCAACTGACTCCTTTCTGGATTCCTACGCTCTGGCATCTACATTGGGTGAACTTATTTTAAATACATAACAATAGATGAATGAGAGCCTGGGTACTGTGGTTTGGTCTTCGAGCCTTTGCAATACAGAAAGGCCCACTTTCAGAAAGCTAGCAAGTTGGATATTTTGCACCAGTCAACCACATTCATTATTATTTACAAAGTCTTTTCGTGGTCACAGTGCTACATACTCTTCATAAAAACAAATTCGCATAGGTGGTGTTATTCCCATTTTACAGAGGAGGAAATTTACAGATTGAAGTTGTACCATGTCTAAAATTACATATGAGGCCAGGCCTGGTGGCTCATGCCTATAATCCTAAGCCCTTTGGGATGCCAGGGTAGGAGGATCACTTGAGGCCAGGAGTTTGAAACCAGCCCAGGCAACATAGTGAGGCCCCCGTCTCTACAAAAAAAAATTTAAAAAGAAATTAGCTGGGAGTGGTGGTGTGTGCCAACAGTCCTAGCTACTTAGAAAGCTGAGATGGAAGGATTGCTTGAGTCCAGGAGTTTGAGGTTACGAATCTCTTCATAGACTGCTGTGATTACGTAGTTATGATTGCACCACTGCACTCCTGCCTGGGTAACAGAGTGGAGACCCTATCTCTGAAATAAAAGCAAAATAAAATAACATGAAATAAGGTGCTAGAATCAGTAACTTAATAACACAAATTTGCTTTGAAATCCTCCTATTACTACTACACCGCCTCTGCATGTATTTGCTAAGTAAAGCCAGTATGTTTCTTGGTTATCAAACATCTATAAAAGAAAACTTTCAGCCCAGTGCAGTGGCTCATGCCTGTAATCTCAGCACTTTGGGAGGCTGAGGCAGGAGGATTGCTTGAGCCCAGGAGTTTGAGACCAGCCTAGGCAATATAGTGAGACCTCATCTCTACCAAAAAAAAAAAAAAAAAAAAAAAAAAAAACCACACAAGAAAAAAACTTAGCCAAGCATGCTAGCATGATCCTGTAGTCCCAGCTACCTGGGAAGCTGAGGTGGAAGGATCACTTGAGCCCAGGAGGCAGAGGTTGCAGTGAGCTGAGATTGCACCACTTCACTCCAGCCTGAGCGACAGAGCAAGACTCTTTCTCAAAAAACAAAAAGAAAAAGAAAAAGATCTATTTAGTTAAAACATAACAAAGGAAGACGATTACCGTGGTTGAATGTTGGTGTGCCCCCATAATTTATATGTTAATCCTAACCCCCAATGTAATGGTACTTGAAGGTAGGGCCTTTGGGTGATGATTAGGTCATGAGAGTGACACCCGTAAGATAGGGATCCGTGACCTTATAAAAGGGACTCCAGAGAGCTAGTTAGTTCCTTCTGCCATGTGAGGACACATCTAGAAGTACCAGAAAGTGGGCCCTCACCAGACACTAAATTTGCTGGAAACTTAATCTTAGACTTCCCAGCCTCCAGAACTGTGAGGAATACATTTCTGTTGTTTATAAGCTACTCAATTTATGGTATTTTGTTATTGTAGCCCAAATGGAATGAGACAGCCATCCAGCAAAAAAATAGCCTCTACCTCTATAATAAATATAAAAAGTTATATTCTAAAATGGAATTAACAATGGATTTATTGAATCAAAGACATTGATTGCCTAAAATTGATTACCCAAAGAGGTAGTTGGGTATCAAAATTCCTGATATAGGGGAAATATTCACTGTATAATAGCTTTAAATGACAGAAATTATGGAATGCTATACAGTGTTCTTATTATTTTTTAATTTTAAAAAGATTCGACATTAATGTTTTTCTTGGAGACAGGGTCTCACTCTGTCGTCCAGGCTGCAGTACGGTGGCATGATCGTAGCTCACAGAAACCTTGAACTCCTGGGCTCAATCAGTCCTCCCACTTCAGCCTCCCAAGTAGCTGGGACCACAGGGGTGCACCACTATGCCTAGCTAATTTATTTTTGTAAAGGCAGGACCTCCCTATATTGCTAGGCTGGTCTTGAACTCCTGGGCCACTGTACAGTATTATCTTAGCTTAGAAAAAATATATGAAGACTACATCAAAATTAAATAGGTAACTCTGGATGATGGTATTTTGAGTGCCTTTATTTTTTTCATTAAAGTTTTTCTCCATTTTCCAAATTGTCATATTTGAATTTTTTTAAGCAATAAATAGTACCCTTAATACAAAACAAAAACTTGTTTAAGAGAATTAAAGCATTTAGAAATAATAGCCATAGGGCAAGCATAGATAGAGGTATGGTAGGTAGGTAAAGTTATCAAACTAAAAATAGTCGAAGATAAGTTAAAAGTGTGATTCATATTAAGAAGGAAAGGAGAAAATGTTCTCAACCGTCTCCCCATGTTTTTTAAGCAAAATCCTAGGACTATTAAAGATTCTTGACACATACAGGAGAGTCAGATTGTATTTCAAATAGATTTATTTTCTTTTTAAATCATGAAATATCACTTATATTTATTAGTTTAAAAATCCATTTTATGAACACAAATTCTCTCATAATTAATAAAACTAAAGCTACACATGAGCTATAGACAGTGTTTGTCCTCAGTATCATTGCTGAATATCTTAACTGACTCATTTTGTTGTTGTTTTAGCAATAGGGTCTTACTCTGTCACCTAGGCTGGAGTGCAGTGGGGTGATCGTAGCTAACTGCAACCTCAAACTCCTGGGTTCAAGCACTCCTCCTACTCCAGCCTCTGGAGGAACTGGGACTATAGGCACGCACCACCAGGCCCAGCTAGTTTTTAAATTTCCTGTAGAGTTGAGGTCTCGCTCTGTTGGCCAGGCTGATTCGGAACTCCTGGCATCAAGCAATCCTCTCTCCTCGGCCTTCCAAAATGCTGGGATTACAGGCATAAGCCACCTTGCCAACTGGCTTATTTATTCTTAATCTTAAATTTATTGAGTATATAATCATTCAAACAATTTTAAAATCATATTCACTCTTTAATTTTTAAAACACTTGCCACAGGTGGGAGAAATGTAATCCAGCTTCTCATTTTCCAAACCCATTGTAATTTAGCCTCTAAAATAAAACACTTAAAATCTGAACAAGTAATCAGTATTGCTTAACTGAAAAATGATTGATCATGATTAGTTATTGAATGAGTTTCATTTGTATTTGTTTGGTATTGGTTTCGCTCACTGGATGAGATTATTTAGTAATCAAATATAACTTTGAAATTTTTACAACTGTTGGTGAAATCTCTTTATAGACTGTGAAATATCTGTTTAATTCTCATTTGGTGGTATAAGGTACTCACCGATGAATCACTAACAAGGACTTCTTTACTCATGTTTTAATTTCTAACAAAACAAAATCGTGTAACCATCCAAGAGGAATCTAGAAATACTTGTTGAATTAATATGTCTATAGATCACCAACATTAATGATTTCTGTATAGTCTGGTTATGAGGCTACCATATGTTTTCATCATCTGGATATCTTCCTTCTAACTTCAAATATTATTTTTGAAATAAAACCTCAGATGCTAAAGTGAATAAAATAAATAAAATAAAAGTGAAACCCTGTACATTTGAAGCACAGAACTTTATCTTAAATACATAGAAATGATATCTTTGTTTTTTATGCCAATAAACTAGAACTAGAATAATACATTTTTTTTTCTTCTGGATTTTGGAACACAACACACACACACACACACACATGCATATAAATAGCTCTGGTTCACATAATGTGATTTTTAAAAGCATGCCAATTTGGTTATGAATTATTACACCAATAAGACATAATTAGCGAATCATTCATTTCCTTCATAAGTATACTGAACATTAATAATGCTATTCCTCAAATGACCTTTCATATTTCACCTCTGGACCACAGCCCATCATGCTTTGCATTGTGTTATTGATACACTGGTACTAAATTAAACTCAGATTTAAGGAGTTATCTTGAAGAAATCAGCAAATTCTGTACGTGAATACAAACTTGAACATCCGTGGATAATTTATAGCTTCTTACGTCAAATGTTGATGGAAAGCATTTGAGAATAGATTGTGGATTAAGCAAGGATGACATTTCAAGTGGACTGAATGGGGATTAGCTGCTACTGTTCTGGAATCTCAGGCCTATGGAATGCTAGCCTGCTAGACTCTTCCATTCACATATTCTAGCTCAACAACAGCTATCGGTGCCACTCACCCCCAATAGCCAATGCCCTTCTAATGGCATCTCCATCTCTGTTTCCCAATTGCTCACTTTTTCTCCCCAAAATATATTCTGATCCTTTTCAAAAATAATTCTGTATTTTCCCAAGCTTAGCAGTCTCCTCTCTGACTTCTCTATTCAGACATTACTGTATTCTATATGTCTATTCAGACATATATTCTCTATTTAGACATTAGCCCAGACATTCTTAGCAGATGATTTGTAGTCTCTATTACTACCATTAATGACAGCATTGAAAAGCTGGATGGCCACAGAAGGCACTCATACCATAGTCAACACTGCATCTGTACTCACGTCATTTATTGTGCTTAACTATCCGGGCTCATTTTTTGCCATCATTCTCCCGCGCCAACCTCCCCCAAGTTATGAACAGCCTGCATTTGCAAGTAGTCTTTATGTATGTAGGGAAAGCAAGCAGATTTGACCATTGCCCAAACAAAGTACCGTAATGCTAATCTACTATGAAATCATGTCATCACCAACACAGAGAATACAGGGATTCCTTTATTCATTGTTTTGGGGAAAACCTGTATTTGCTTAGAGTCATGAAATTTTCATATAGGGAAAGAAGTTGTTCCTTATGTGGTCATAACTAAGAGATGTCAGTATTAAAGGGACCCAGACACAGGGATGTTCATGTGAATTTGAATCAGGTAATGGGCGTAGGCAGATGTATACTAAATGAAGAATTTTATTTTGGTTAACAGTCACTGAGTACATCTTCCTCAACTTTTCCCTCATTTTTTTTCTCATTTATTTAAATTGTCCTATCTTAAAAACCCAAAGTGGCAGCTGAGTGCAGTGGCTCACGCCTGTAATCCCAGCACTTTGGGAGACCGAGGTGGGTGGATCACCTGAGGTCAGGAGTTCAAGACCAGCCTGACCAATACTGAGAAACCTTGTCTCTACTAAAAAGACAAAATTAGCCGGGCATAGTGGCGCATGCCTGTAATCCCAGCTACTTGGGAGGCTGAGGCAGGAGAATCCCTTGAACCTGGGAGGCGGAGGTTGTGTTGAGCCGAGATCATGCCATTGCCATTGCACTCCAGCCTGGTCAACAAGAGTGAAACTCCATCTAAAAAAAAAAAAAAAAACACCAAAGTGGCTAGTGGGATATGATCAGGGTGTGGTGAGATGGGAGAAGAGAGTGGATTTGGACAGGATTTTGTGGATTATGAGAAGTGGAAGAAGAATTGAAGCTTCTGCTGCCCCTGGTGAAGTCAGGCCAAAGGAGTAGGAGGAGCTCCTGATGTGAACTGAGAAGCTGGTGATTTTATCTCAAAGGCAGCCAAGCTCTTTCCGTGAACTGAGAAGCTGGTGATTTTATCTCAAAGGCAGCCAAGCTCTTTCCGAAGTAAGAATCAGTAACTGTTTGTATAAAGGGCAGGATTGCCCAACTGCAATCTGTTTGTGAGATGGGTGTTAAAATGCTTTGGGGCACCTCCCACTACTCCTGATTATAGGGAATTAGGTTAGCATTGTTGAGAGTAAGGGTTTGAGGATGGTGCTTGACACCTACCTCCCCACACCTTTCAGAGGTTTATATCAATAATACAGAGGAACTGTCAAAAATATAAGAAATCAACTAAATCAATTATGATCCTGAAGTCGCATTGTTATGTGCTTACTAACAGTGAGAACATTTTGTTGGAAAAAAATAGTATAAAGTATACTAACCTAAAATTGCTATTAGCACTTTGATCCAGAGATGATACAAAAATATTTTACAACTGGTATGGTATAAGCAATGACCTATTAAAATGAGCATAGACCAGACTGTTGGAAAAAGGGCCCTAAGGGTCTGCTGATTCAGGAAAGGGGCTGGGATGAACAAGGCGTTAACATGTACTTCACTCTTTAACAACTGGCACAGACAAAACCTTGTGTATACTGCCCGAATATTAGCCCTGCCTTTTTATAATTTGTGTATACTACCCGAATATTAGCCCTGCCAATGATATTAGCACTCCCACCACTCTTGGTCTCTAACAGCCTGATGTTCTGTCTAACAATTGAAAAGAACTTGCTTATTCACAATGGTACATGCCTTTGCATCTGTTGCTGTATACGTTTTGTTTTTTTTATTTATTTATTGTTTTTGTTTTCGTTTTTGAGAGGAGTCTCGCCCTGTCACCCAGGCTAGAGTGCAGTGGCACAATCTTGGCTCACTACAACTTCCACCTCCTGGGTTCAAGTGGTTCTCGTGCCTCAGCTACCAAGTAGCTGGGATTACAGGCGCATGCCACCATGCCTGGCTAATTTTTGTACTTTTAGTAGAGACGGGGTTTCGCCATGTGCCCAGGCTGGTCTCGAACTTCTGACCTCAGGTCACCTGCCCACCTTGGCCTTCCAAAGTTCTGGGATTGCAGGCATGAGCCACCATGCCCAGTCTTGCATACATATTTTACTGCACTTCAATCATTTAGCGTTTTAACATTGACTTGTTATGGTTTCTTTACCAGAGATTTTGATTCACATGAAAATAATGTCAAAACAAATTTTGTTGTTTTTCACAAAAATTCTGAGTTTGGCTGCCATATTAATCAAGGGTAATAATGTGTGAAATAGTGGAATATTTCACTGAATGTTCAGTCAGCATACAGCTAATGCCACTATAAATTTAGATAATAATAAAATCTCATGTCCACTGTATATCAAAATTTATCAATAAAGGGCAAATGGTTAAAACAGCCATGAGTTTTTAAAGAATATTGGTATTAAAATTTGCGATTCTTAGGATGTTTTATATATGTCTTATTCTACATATGTCAAACGGTTAGATATGCCTTCTTACGTTCAGCTGGGTATGGTTTTTATGTGATTACTTCAGCTAATCTACTGTTGAACATAGTGATCGTGGTAAAATCATACCTATGAGTTTATCAACAAATACTGGCAAATAACAAGTAGGTAAATAACTATAGGAATTATGTTTATATGCCAATGCTTAGTAAATCTTTTTGAAGTTAAGCTTTGAATTTTACACATTGCTGTATTAAACAACTCCAACTATTTTGACTTTAAAAATTGCAAAAAATTGTTTATAAGAAATTAATGCCTTCCTAAATATTTTTATATGATTGAAATTGTAAAGGGTAAAAGCATAAGTAATGCAGAATTATTTCTGAGAGCTCTAAGAAGAAATCTAAATACAATAGTAATACGAAATCAAATGTCTAAGAGCCGAGACAAAACTCTGTCACATCTAAAATGGAAATAGTACTCTGAAATAAGAAAGAGTAACTAGAAATGGGAAGCCCCAGTTGCAGTCAGCCGAGATCACAGCACAACTACCCAATATGAAGAAATGTAACATGGGAAGGATGTTTCTAACATGGGTACTTAGGTCAGCTATAATGCCTGGCTTGCAAATCACAGAAAGTACAACTCAAAGCAGCTTGAAAATGAGAGTATTGTATTGGCTTATATAACTGCAAAACCCAAAGTTAGGCCTTGTTCGAGCAGGGCTTGAGCTACCTGTGCAAGCATATCACCAAGGATACAGTTTCTTTGTCTTTCCAGAATGTTTTCTGCAGAGCTGGTTTCATTCTAAAGATGACTTCTTGTAATAACATGATGACTACAAACATCTTTGGAACACACACTTCCCGGAATACATTTGCACCATAGAGGAGAGTGTATGTGTCTTAGCATTCTCAGCAAATGTCTCAAAATTAATTATCTTTGCATGGGCTAATGCTACATGCCCACCTGCTGAACCCCACATTGTATCCAGGGAGGTAGAATTAACTGATTAAAGTAGCTTCGATCACATACTCCATACCTATAACTTTTTTTTTTTAGCTTCCCTGGAGCCATATGGATCCACCACCATCACCAGAAAAATATCTGCTATTAATACCATTGGGAATAGGGAATAAGGGCTGGGAAGTCATCCAACAAATGTCCTCACTAGTAGAGAAATGCAAGAATATTGGGGCAAATTAAACACATTACACAAATACAATAATTGATGTCATGATGAATTTTCCTCCAATCATGTCTTTCATATTCCTGGGTTACTGCAACAGCTTTTTGTAAGAGATACATAGAAAATAAAAATCATACAGAACATGTAAACATAAAATTCAGCAATAGCATTCCTATCATTTGATGCTAAGACAAAATACATCACTGCCTGTTTTTTAGTCATAGACAATTCATAGGAACTTAATCATCTGATATTAAATCTGAATATGATGAGGATGTTCATTGACCTTATAATGAAATATGTGAATAAATACAAAATCAAAGTAATATTTAATTAATAACTACTCTACCAGAACAGCATATTTTGCATTGGTTATACGTACTGATATAAACAGGTAGCATTTCCTTGTATTCATTGTTCTGCTGACAAAAATTGTATCATGGGAGAAAAATGGCAATAAAAAACTTATATTTGGATAAAAGTTCTAAGAAATCTTGAAGGCTTTTAAGTGGAATGCATTTGAAATTAGAATTCTGAAAGAAATATGAATTTGTGGTAAAATTGTCAATAAAAATTAACACATTTTAAACAGATTAAAGAACACAATGCATCTGGACTCCATATGTGAAAATAATATGTCAGAAAATTCAAGATTTTACTTGAAAGAGGGCTTGATGAGATTAATCTGAGAACAAGAGTAAAATTTTTAGAGGTATAATTTAGTGTAAATGAGAAGGACAAAATATTTTCACCCATCTTTTTTGGGTTTTTTTTGGTTTTTTTTTGAGACGGGGAGTCTCGCTCTGTCGCCCAGGCTGGAGTGCAGTGGCCAAAATGGTGAAATCCTGTCTCTACTAAAAATACAATAATTAGCCAGGTGTGGTGGTGGGCACCTGTAATCCCAGCTACTCGGGAGGCTGAGGCAGGAGAATTGCTTAAACCCGGGAGGTGGAGGTTGCAGTGAGCCGATATCACACCACTGCACTAGCCTGGGTGACAGAGAAAGGCTCCATCTCAAAAAAAAAAAAAAAGCAAGCAACTCATGGTCCCGGGTTGGATATTAGACAGTGAGGGGGGCGCCAGAAGCTGGAGGAGAAGGCTTTAAAGTACACAATTCATTGTTAAGACAATTGCGAAATTTTTTAAAAAGAATATGTGTTAGATAATAGTATATCTATATTGATTTTTCTTACCTTAATAATTATACTCTGGTTATTTAAGAGCATATCCTTGTTCTTAGGAAATACACACTGGTATTTACAGGTCAAGGAGCAAGATTTCTGCAGCCCTCTCTGATGGTTCCAGAAAGTTCATAAATAGATTGATAAACAGACAGGATAATAAAGTAAGTGAGACAAAATGTATGCATTGGTCAATTGAGGTCAAGAATATACAAGAGTTATTCAGATGATTCTCGTAACTTTTCACTAAACTCAAAATTATAACCCAAAAGAGCAATGTTTGCAATGTGTTTCTCATCGTATTGGTAATTTACATTTTTTTGGAAGTGGAAATTTTTTTTCAAATATTTTGGCTATAGGTCTGTGTCTTAGATACTTAGTTCAACACAAACCCCACCATTTAATTCTCTAAGGAATTTAGGAGCTCTCTTTCCCACAATTAAATTTCCAATAGATACTATGATTACTATGAAACCTATGATTTATAGATTTCAAAGTGCTGTACATCACAAAGCAGCATAGGATTAATTTAAAAGTGTTCAGAATTAGGAGACTAGGCTAATAGTCCAGAGCCATGAGTTCTTATATTTAAGTATTCAACAATATAAATGAGTACATTACTCACATGAATACTAAGATTCTTACTGTTCATGAACTATTTTGTAATACTATTAACCATTTTTAATTAAAATTATCATTGCGTATGTTGAGTTTTAACGTAGAAAGAGAATAAGACTCCTTCAGGAGGTAGTTTTTTTGTTTTGTTCTGTTTTTTCAGGCAGGCTGTCACTCTGTTGCCCAGGCTAGAGTGCAGCAGCATGATCACAGTTCATATCAGCCTCGACAACCCCGGGCTCAGGCGATTCTTCTGCCTCAGCCTCCCAAATAGCTGGGACTACAGATGTGTGCCACCATGCCCAGCTAACCTTTTAATTTTTGTAGAGGTGATGTTTTGCCATGTTGCCCAGGCTTGTCTTGAATCCAGGAGATAATTATTATATGGATACACTTAGGAATATTTTTAGTGATATAAGTAACCAGAAAAAGAGGAGCCCTTATTATACTACCTTCTGAATAACCTTCACTGAAAACTAACAAAACTCAGAAAATAACTGGAGAGAAATAATAATTCATTCTTCACAGTAATTCATGCAATTTAGTAATTAAAAATATTAGTTTTAGTTTCAATTTTTATTCCTGGTTCAAATGTGGTAAATGCAAACCAGAAAAATTATTAGTCCAATATTGTTAATTAAAACATTCTATGTCTGTAAGTTACGCTTTTAGAAATCAAAAATAGCAATGGATAAAAAAGTATATTTTCAGGAATGTAGATTTGTTATTTAAAAATAAAAAGCAGAAATTTTGACAAAAGATATTCTTGAAGATGAATTGCCCATACTGTTCAAAACTGTGTGTTTGTGGTTTTGAATATAAATGCAATTTCTTATGTATAAAAAGTTATTTCATGAAGAATTGTACTTCGGTGGAAAATACAATTGAGAGATTTCAATTTTTAAGAAATCATTTACTGCTATTGAAGGTACTGGTAAGTTTCTTCAATAGTTTTACAAATTCCATCCCACTTAGTACCATGGCAGTATAAAATTTTATCTAGCACATATATTCTAATTTAATAAATCAACAAAGTATTGTTATGTTTTACTGTGGTTACTAGCAACCTTAAGGTCTATGGCCATCAAGGTAAAACAGTCTCCAATCAAAGCCTGGAATGAAGGAGTTGACCATATTATCCACGTGATTTTTGTACACTAAAGAATTATGTTCTCTAATGTAAATATATATATTTATATTATATATATATATGTGGTTGTTGACAAACATTTTGGACAACTGATAAGATAACAGAGGGAAATGATAACTAGAAAGCTATTCTGCAATCTAAGTACTGTTTGATAGTACTTATTGTTGGAGAATACATTCCAAACTTAGAATATTTAGGATATTAAATAGTTTCCAGTTGTTTTTTCATTCTGATTAGATCACAGTTTTATCAGTATATGAAGTTGCCACTTCTTTCACTAAAATGAGTGTCGTGATGAGGCAGCATTATATTTCTTCATTAACAGAAGTGTTTGTGTTTCAGCTGTGTTTTCAGAAAGTTATGATACAATCATTCTGATTCCTTTTTAATGCTTTGGCCTATTTGTGAGTAAAGGCAAATATAGGAAAGATGACTGAATCCAAACTGCTGTCCGTTAACTGAACCTATATTTGAAATAATAGTATTACTTTAGCTATAACCATAATATTCTTTCATAAAATGGCCTAAAGACAATTGCAGTTGCCTGATGGAACAGCTTCCTGTGTAAGATGACTGCCTAACTAGAATTTATGTGCAGTATTTAATGTGTGGAGTTGCATTTTGAAACCAAGAACTTTGCTCACCTTCCATGGCTACTGCTCTGATTCAAGCTACTGCCACTTCCTCCCTGGACTTATGCAATATCCTGAATGATCTCCCTACATCTTCTCTTGCTCAATTAGAATTCATTTTTACATAGTACCAGAGTAACATTACATTCCTGTTCAAAACCTTCCTGTGACTTACAATTGCACTTAAAATTGAAATGTACGTGATCTGACCACAACCTCCCTCTGCTGCTTTGGCCCATCTGGCCCTTTTTCTGTTTTTCTGATAGATACACCAATGTGGATTCCGCCTTGGGTCCTCTGCATTCCTGGTCTCCTCTGCTCTTCTACCATCTATTTTCCAGGCATGCTCCTTCCCATCATGCAGGTCTCAACCCAAAGATCTCCGTTCCAGATCTGCCTTCTCTGTAACTTTCTCGACACACCTTTGCATTGTCTTCATAATATTTACCACTATCTGTCATTATCTTGTTAGTTTATGTGTCTTTTTTCTTCCTAATGAAAATAAAAACTCAGTGAGTATAAGGATATTTGTTCCCAGGAGGATGTCTAGTATAAAGGGGGAACTCAATATATATTTGTTTTATAAAATGAATCTTCAAAACTGGTATCATTTTTCTGCTGTAATTGAAATGTTACTGTCCTAGTGTTATAAAGCGTGTAGATATTATTTTCCTTTAAGCATTTACATAACACAGATTCTGATCATTGTTGGATTTGCAAACAACACTTAATTGAAAGAAGGAAGTGGCAAAGGGTTATGTCTTGCTTCATTGCAAAGAAATAATATTTATTATTCTATTGTTTAAAACATTGAGCAGGCAGAGTCTCCTTCCTGGAAATAACATGAGTCAGATTCTAACCATGTGCTGATTGCATATTCTCCATTGTAATCCTAGGATCAGACACAAATGAAAACTGTGCACAAACCCCTCTCTGGTCACTTGAGCATTGGACAGTCAACAGGAGCCCTTCACTAGGCCCAGCTTCTCAAGGTTCAGCTTCCCACCTAGCTCTAAATCTATACCCTCAGCACCTGGCATAGTACATGGTAATGGATATAAGATGAACAAATAATATAGGTGAAAATTGATCAACCTACTATTACCAGTCATCAATAAATGAGAAAGGTTGGCTCTAAAACTTTATTTCCAAGCCAGGCATTTTTCTATGAGAAAATAAGTCCCTGATTCTAATGTTAACTCTCTATGTTAGCCCATTTAAAAGCAAATTTTACATTCATTTTTCATCAATATTTATTAAATTTTTTCTGTGCTAGGCAATACGGATACAACGGTAGGAAAACAGACACATCCTGTTTTCAGGAAACATATGGTCATCTAGAGTCACAAATATGATCAGCCAATCAGCCAAGCATATATTAGTAATTATGAATTGTGATAAGTACATTTAAAGAAGCTATGGGAGTATATGGCAATAATATATGATTTAGTCTGGGGGTCAAAAAAGGCTTTGATGAGAAGGTGACTTTGTAGTTGAGATAGGAAAAATGATTAAGAATTAAATAAAGTGAGAAGTTTGAAGAGAGTTGTATTTATGGGGAGAAAAGAGCATGAACACAGACCTGAGGTGGGAGGAAGAATGGATGTTGAAAGAACTGACAGACCGGCAGCGTGGCTGGATGGAGATGAAGAAAAGAAGGACAGAGACTGGCACAGATGAGACTGGAGAAGTGGGCAGGAGAGAGATCATGGGGACAGTAAGTACTGTAGGCAGTTAAGGGCCATTGGTATATTTTAAGTCTAGGTAATAGAATCAAACTTGCTGTACTGTTGCTCCTGCAATGTGCTGAATGTGAAACCCAGCCAAACACAAAGTTTTATTAGAGACTTGGAAACTCCTTCAGGTATGTCAGTGATGGGAAAGGGAGCAACCTAATGGCGTCTGACTTCTTGATCCTACCTCATCCCAGTACACAGATGAATAAGCTGGTGGAAACCTATTTTGAAATACATGCTTGATGCACACACTTAGGGCAACACAGAGTTTGCCATGATTACAGAGTTATTGGAATAGAATTGTTTAATTATGCCATCATAATTGTACAATTGCAAGTGAAATGTACAATCTTAGGATCTTGCCACAAAAGTCTTTTCAATTTCAAATAATAATTTTAAATAATTTTCTCTTTGCTATATAAACTGAGACTCTGTGAGCGTGTACTTTTAATACACTTATTTTATTGATGTATAGAATTCAAGCATTAGATTCTACTACGACCCTCAAGGTCTCCTATGATTTTGCTACTTGAAATATGGTCCAGGTACCAGTAGCATCAGCAGCAACTAGGAGCTTATTAGAAAGTTGAAATCTCAGTTCCCAAACAAACTAACTGAATTAGAATCTGCATTTCTAGAAGATCTGTAGGTGATTTGTTTGCACGTTAAAGCTTGAGAGGAATTGCCCTAAAACTTTATTCTATTTATTTAGAATAGGAACTTGATCCTATTTATATAGGAATCTCTATTTGAATAATTGAAAAGGTTTAGTTTAATGTCATTTTTGTTCAATTTCATTAAACATAATATCTTTGTGTTTTGAAGTATGCAGCTATTTAAATACTGAGTTGTAAGAGTCAAATTGGAAGAGTTTGGCAAATCAATATTTTTAAAAATTTTCTATTTCTCAAACATGTCTTCTCCCACCCCTTCGATGGATGCATATTTACACATTCTTATTTGAAATACACAGTGTGGTAAATACCAACATACATGTAGTGTCTTCCTGGAGGAAGAAGGTAATTTCTAGACTCATTCATTGAACAGTGTATTTATGATAGAAATGAAAAATGTTGTCATAAATGCAGCAAGAAGATTGGGCATGAGAGAACTATTTTTCATTAATCTTAGGGACACATGACTGTTTTTTAAAGCAAGTTTGTTAAACTTTTTTTAATTTGCCAAAAGAAAGTTCTAGAGCTTAGGCTGGAGCAGATTTTTATCAGATAAGATAAATCTCTTATCGGCAAGCCATTGAGAAGTTCAAGTCCTAAGCATGGGCAGCCTTAACTCCTTGCTCGTCTTACTTATTTAATAAAAGAAAAAAGTCCACACATATCAGAAATGGGTTTGGCAATAACTCTCCTAGGTTGGTGCAAAAGTAATTGCAGTTTTTGCCATTAAAAGTAATGGACAAACTGCAATTACTTTTGGACCAACCTAATATTCATTTTTAATCCAGTCGGCAGGTTGTGAACTAAAAAGAAAGACAGCAGTTCGAGCTCACAACCTGCTGATAAACGTTTTTGCAGAAGAAAGGGTAAGATAGAGAGAAAGTGACTGTTGCACTGCTCAGTTGACCACAAGTGTATATTGCCCCAAAGAATACATCAGAATCAAACCCATGGTGACTTTTTTGAAATTTTACTTCAATATGCCATTGACATAAACTGTAATTGGAAAACTACCAGTTTTTCTCCCAAAACAAAGCCTAATATGAGAACAACAAACTAACTATATTTGTGTACAGAAACTATAGGCTTCTCAAATTCTCAAAGAAGGGTCTTATGTTTAATGAACAAGAAATATTTTCAAAATTGGAAATTATTCTCATTTAAAGAGAAGGCTTCTCACTTTCCCATGAATTTTCTCATGAGTGTGCTTTCCTACACAAATATCGTATATATAATATTCATGTGAATATTCATATTCATAAATGCCAAATTACTGATGACTCTTTTGCTTCATATATATATCTTATAGTTACTCCAAAATATTTTTTTCATTATCCAGTATTGCCATAAAATAGAGACTGCAGATTCTAGTTAGTAAAGATTCTTTCTGAAACCAATCTTCAGTCAAAGGAATATAAAACGTGGCATGATGTTAAATTTATGGATCTAGTGTACTAAGGAAAGTAAGCAACTAGGAAAGGTTATCTACCATTTTATGGAAGAAAAAAAGACCTAGAAAGGTTGCTTTTTTGGTTGTTTAATAGTCTATGCATTGTGTGGATGTGCAATATTAATTTAGGTAGACATAAATTCTTTTTGTCCTTTTACTATTTCCTATATCCATCCCTCCCCACCACCAAAATAAGTCAGTTGGCTACTATTTAGGGCTACTATTTACTACTATTTACTTTTACTAAGTTATGAAGATGAGCCCATATCATCCTAGATGGTCCAGGGAACAGTTAATGTAATACACTCACTGATGGGTTTTATGAGGGGAAAACACGAGTCCCTCAGGAAATCCTGATGCAGTTGACCTTTCTTTGGTGTCTGTTTCCTGAGGCAATGCTTGAATGTGGTTTAGGCACACTTTTGTCTCATCAGCTCCTCCACTGCCACTTCCGCCCACTCCTCCACTAGCTTCTAGGACTGGTCCATTTGGCATTTCCATAAATGTTCCCAAGGTTGGCTAATTTGTACCAGTCATTGAGGAGTCTCTTGACCTATCTGAGGTAGCAATACCAGAAGCAGGGACAGATTCTGTTAAGTGATGTATCTCCTGTATTGAAACTGAGGCTTATTCCATCAAAATTCAAAGGCAGATCCTCTAGAAGTTGCTGCTGTAGTTGCTGCAGCTGTGGCCTCTGGTGAAGATGGAAGAGTCCAGTACTAGCCACTTAAGGGCGTTCAACTATAGCCTTCCTTTCTATTTTTCCAGGACTTCCCATTAAAAGATATTTTGCAGACAAGCCACAGCCCGGGAGAAGATATATGCAAAATACACATATGATAAAGGACTTGCACTCATAATATACAAAGAATTCTTAAAACTCAGCAATAAAAAAAAGACAATGCAATTAAAAAGTAGGCTAAAAATCTGAACAGACTTTTCACCAAAGAAGATGTGCACCTGGAAATAAGGATATGAAAAGGTTCTCCACATCATATGTTATTAGGAATTGCAAACTAAAACAACGAAATACAACTACACACCTGTTAGAATGGCAAAAATCCAAAAACACTGATAAAATCAAATGTACACAAGGGTCTCTCCTTCATTGCTTGTGGGAATGCAAAATGGCACTTTGAAAGACAACTTGGTGGTCTCTTACAAAGCCAAACTTTAGTCTTAACATACAATTCAGCAATAGTGCTCCTAAGTATGTGGCCCAATACATTGAAAACTCATGTTCACACAAAAACTTGCATATAATTACTTATAGCAGCTTTTTTTCATAATTGATGAAAATTGTAAACTGTCAAGATGTCCTTCAATAGGTGAAGAGATGAATAAACTGATATGTTGATAAAATGGAATATTATTCAGTGATAAAAAGAAATGAGGTATCAAGCAACATGGAGAACCTCAAAAGCCTATTGCTAAGTGAAAAAGAAAAACCAGTTTGGAAAGGCTACATGTTGTATGATCCCAATTATATGACATTCTGGAAAAGACAAAACTACAGAAACTGTAAAAAGATCAGTGTTTGTCAGAGGGAGGGAGTTGAGGGAGGAATGAATAGATGGAGCACAGAGGACTTTTAGGGCAGTAAAAGTAAACCGTATGATATTATAATGGTGACTATATGACATTATGCATTTGTTAAAACCCACAGAACGGTACAACACCAAAAGTGAACCCTAAACTAAACTACAGACTTTAATTAATATAATGGATGTATTAATATTGTTTCACAAATAGAGACAGATATACCACACCAATGCAAGATGTTAATAATAGGGGAAACTCCTGTGGTGGGTAGCAGAGGTATAGGGGAACTCTCTGTACTCTTCTCAATAACTCTGTAAACCTAAAAATCTCTAAAAATTGAAGTCTGGTAGGAATGAAATAATTTTTAGATACATGGTAAAGAAAAAAAAAAGATACTTTACTGCTCTGCCAGGGTTATTGAAACTAGTTTTGAGAGCTGTAATTATTTGTTCCTGTTCATAACATATTGACATGATCTCATTACCCTACTTTTATAACGTCAATCTGTCATTAATGTTCTAGATGCATCTTCAAAATGTTTTCCAGAGAAAAATCTTCTAATGAGCTCTCAGTTGATATTGGGCTACCAATCACTGATGTTCCCACTGACTTTTCTGCAAGTTTCTCTTATTTAGTCGCACTACTAGGTGCAGGTCCAGAAAATACTGTCTTTGAGGCTGGGGTGATGGGTACAGCCACACAAGTGACAAGCAAAGTAAAGACAGAGGCTGGGACTTGAGCCACAGCTGCTGTTCTAGTTGAAACAACTGCAGCAGCAGTGGCAGGATTCGGTCTCTGGGTTGTAGATGGGGCTGGTGCTGCCACTGCTTTGAGATACCATCATAATCATCACAAAGCTTTCCTTATTAAGATCATATTCTTTGAAGGCAGTATCATCATTAGGGTTTTGTCTGAAGCAACTTATTTTTGTCCCACTACCTAAAATGTATTATTCACTTTCACTTCTTTTACTACAAAACCACAACCAACTCCAAAGGGTCTAGTCTCCTGCATTAAGCTGAATTTTGGAACCCAGGTCCTAACTGAGCCCACAGCCCACAGTACATATATATCCCCAGAGCCAGACTCCTACTTCTGTTACATCTGCCTTGGGTTCTTACAGTCTACCAGGATAGAACGCAAGAGAGATCAGCAAACATAATAGCAAAGGAAAGTTTACTTCAGCTTGTGCACAAGGGAGCCAGCACCAAGAAAGAAAGAGGAATGGGCTTCTCCCAAGGGTAGTGTATGGGTTAGTTTTATAGGGTCTTTCAATAGGGAAGATTTATGCCATGGCAAGTATAGCGAGGGTTTTCCTAGTGGTTTCACAGTGGCTCAACATGCTTCTTCGTATGTTATATGTAGCATTAACAATTTAAAACTCTATCACTTGGTGTGAATTTTAGCATTAAAATGAGGAAGAGGTAAGTTCAGGTTGGAGTTTAAGTCTTACCAAATATACAAGGCTCCTGGAAGTCCCTCGTCCCCTGAAGTGGAAGCTTTTGGTTAATAGCTTCTTGGGTCTTTCATTACTGATTAGCTGAGAGTTTAGATAAGCTAGAACTGGAGTGAGGGGCTTTTGCCCTTTTTCTCCAGACCATCTTAAAATAGGGAAGCAACAAACCTGCCTGTCTCACCCCCTACCGCCATGTCACAGCACATTGTCCAGGCTTCTAGAAAGCTATTCTCTCCTAAGGAAGTCAAGTTTTCTCTGTTTGCAGATGACATGATTGCATATTTAGAAAACCCCATCGTCTCAGCCCAAAATCTCCTTAAGCTGATAAGCAACTTCAGCCAAGTCTGAGGATACAAAAATCAATGTGCAAAAATCACAAGCATTCCTATACACCAATAATAGACAAACAGAGAGCCAAATCGTAAGTGAGCTCCCATTCACAATTGCTACAAAGGGAATAAAATACCTAGGAATACAACTTACAAGGATATGAAGGACCTCTTCAAGGAGAACTACAAACCATTGCTCAAGGAAATAAGAGAGGACATAAACAAATGGAAAAACTTTCCATGCCCATGGAAAGGAAGAATCAATATCTTGAAAATGGCCATGCTGTCCAAGGTAATTTATAGATTCAGTGCTATCCCCATCAAGCTACCATTAACTTTCTTCACAGAATGAGAAAAAAACTACTTTAAATTTCATATGGAACCAAAAAAGAGCCCACATTGCCAAGATGATACTAAGCAAAAAGAACAAAGCTAGAGACATCACACTACCTGACTTCAAACTATACTACAAGGCTACAGTAACCAAAACATCATGGTACTGGTAACAAAACAGATACATAGACCAATGGAACAGAATAGAAGTTCAGAAGTAATGCCATATATCTACAACCACCTGATCTTTGACAAACCCAACAAAAACAAGCAATGGGGAAAGGATTCCCTATTTATTAAATGGTGTTGGGAAAACTAGCTAGCCATATGCAGAAAACTGAAACTGGACCCCTTCCTTGCACCTTATACAAAAATTAACTCAAGATGGATTAAAGACTTAAACGTTAAGAGCTAAAACCATAAAAACCCTAGAAGAAAACATAGACAATACCATTCAGGACATAGGCATGGACAGAGACTTCATGACTAAAACATCAAAAGCAATGGCAACAAAAGCCACCCCAAAACAAACTATTATCAGAGTGAACAGGCAACCTACAGAATGGGAGAAAATGTTTGCAATCTACTCATCTAACAAAGGGCTGATATTCAGAATCTACAAAGAAGTTAAGGAAATTTACAAGAAAAAATCAAACAACCCCATCAAAAAGTAGGTGAAGGATATGAACAGATGCTCCTCAAAAGAAGACATTTATGTGGCCAACAAACATGAAAAGAAGCTCATCATCACTGGTCATTAGAGAAATGCAAATCAAAACCACAATGAGATACCATCTCATACCAGTTAGAATGGTGATCATTAAAAAGTCAGGAAACAACAGATGCTAGGGAGAATGTGGAGGAATAGGAATGCTTTTACACTGTTGGTGGGAGTGTAAATTAGTTCAACCATTGGAGGACAGTGGAGTGTAAATTAGTTCAACCATTGGAAGACAGTGTCATTGTGGAAGACAGCAGGGTGATTCCTCAAGGATCTGGAACCAGAAATACCATTTGACCCAGCAATCCCACTACTGGGTATATACCCAGAGGATTATAAATCATTCTACTCTAAAGACATATGCACATGTCTGGGTATATACCCAAAGGATTATAAATCATTCTACTATAAAGACACATGCACATGTATGTTTATTGCAGCACTGTTGACAATAGCAAAGACTTGGAACCAATACAAATGCCCATCAATGATAGACTGGATAAAGAAAATGTGGCACATATACACCATGGAGTACTATGCAGCCATAAAAAAGGATGAGTTCCTGTCATTTGCGGGGACATGGATGTAGCTGGAAACCATCATTCTCAGCAAATTAACACAGGAACAGAAAACCAAATACCGCATGTTTTCACTCAAAAGTGGGAGTTGAACAATGAGAACACGTGGACACAGGGAGGGGAACATCACACACTGGGGCCTGTCATGGGATAGGGGGCTAGGGGAGGGTTAGCACTGGGAGAAATACCTGATGTAAATGATAGGCTGATGGGTGCAGCAAACCACCATGGCATGTGTATACCTATGTAACATAACTGCATGTTCTGAACCTGTATCCCAGAACTTAAAGTATAATAAAAAAAGAAAGCTTTTCTCTCCTAGATCCACTGCCACACCCTGCCCAAATTATCCTTTAAATGACTAAATAGAATCATTATGTTTTCCACTAGTATGAATTCTCAGTACCCTAAAAATAAAATAAATGTTAAAGAGACACAGTTCACACTGAGAAAATTATATGATGATATATTTTTTAAAATACTAAATATTATTTTTTAATCCCCTTTTGCTTTTCAGCATTTATGATCTGGTACCTGGCCATAGTAACACCAAATGTGCTAATGGAGAGGGTTAGGGAGGAATAAGTTTAATCAAAAGTTCAGTTCTGGAAAATTTATGTATGTCTGAGGTGCTTATAGGTATATTAGTCCATTCTCATGCTGCTAATAAAGACATACCTGAGATTGGGTAATTTCTAAAGGAAAGAAGTTTAATTGACTCACAGTTCAGCATAGCTGGGGAGGCCTCGGGAAACTTACAATCTTGACAGAAGGGGAAGCAAACAAGTCCTTCACATGGTGGCAGGAAAGAGAAGGGCAGAGCAAAGTGGGGGAAAGCCCCTGATAAAACCATCAGATCTCTGAGAACTCACTCACTATCACGAGAACAGCAGCATGGGGGGACCACCCCCATGATCTAATCACCTCCCACCAGGTCCCTGCCCCAACACGTGGGAATTATAATTCGGATTACAATTCAAGATGAGCTTTGGGTGGGGACACAGAGCCAGACCATATCAGATGTCCATGTGGAGTTGCTGCATAGGCAGATATTAATTTTAAAATTTTTATAGAGATAGCATGAAAGCCATGGGGCTAAATAAAATTCCCTAGTAAGTGAATAAAGAGAAAAATAAGCCTCTGAGGCAAACCGGTTTAGAAATTATGCAGATAAGGAAGAACCAGAAGTTGCAAAAGAGATTGATAAGGAGCAGCCAATGAGATAGAAAGAGAATCAAGAGTGAGGAAGATCCTGGCTTGGAGCAAAGAATGTGTTTCAAGAAGGAATGTGTTTGATCATTTGTGTCAAACATGTTTGGAGGTTCAAAAATTGTTTATAGGTTAGGCAATGTAGGACTGAGGTTTAGCTATTGCATTTGGCTTCATGCAGGTCATTGGCGATCTTGAACAATCAGTTCCTGCAGAGAGAAAGAGACAGGAGGCAGATCACAGCAGGTTTGGGAGACTATGGGAAAAGAGAAATTGCAGACAATTAGCAGAGACAGTGATTTTTCAGAAGTTTAGCTGTAAAGGGTAGCAAAGAAATGGAAAATGGTGCTGAAGGATATGTGGAATCAAGATGAGTTTGCTGTAATTTTTTTTATATTGAAGAAAGAAGACACAATTGCAGGAGTGAAGTCCTTGAGCAGGTGAGAAGTGATGAGAAGCAGTGCACAAGAGGAGTATTTAGCCTTAGGACCAAGGACAGTCTATCAGTTTTAACTACAGGAAAGAATATAGGGTATATGAGTACAGTACAAGTTGGCAGATTTTTATTTATTTTTCCATGAAATAAGAACCAAGGCCATCAGTTAAGAACAAGGAGCAGGGAAGTGGTTTTGGAGACTTTTGTAGAGAGGAGAATGTGTGAAATAGTTGTGAGACAGTGGAGGATTTACCCATCTCAGGGAAAGCTGACAAACTCTTCTCTTAGGCAAGTCAGATACCTATCCGTGGGATTCTCAGATGGATAAAATAGTTTGAGCCTTTCAGTAGAGTTTCATTTCATTAGAAAAACCAAGAAATACTAATTCGTTTTCATCCTTCATTAACTGCATTCGGAAGCACTAAAATAAATAATTTACCTATTTCATTGGCCAACAGTATTTCAGGGTTTGACCCAGCTAAGAATACAACTCCATTTCAATTTATTTCTATTTGAGCCTAAATGTATAGAACAATTCAAGAAACCATCAAGATTATTGAGTCATACAGAAGCATCTTTCTTCCCAGTGTTTGCTGATTGAAACCATAGCCTTAGATGAAGGGTCTCATCTCTGACCCACAATTGGCCTGGAAAATGAGACAAGATATCAAATCATTATAGAGCAGCTCAAATGAGGAAAACCTTCATTATACTATGCCAAAGTAAGGATCACTGAAACTTGGACAATGTCGACGGTTTGTTACTACATCTATCAATGACATTTTGTACTAACAAAAAAGAAAATAAAATTGAATTATCTTTATTTGTAACAATACTTTCCCTTTAAACCAAAGCAGCTTCAATAATCAAAATAATCCTAGGATTGTGACACTAAATGTTATTTTCAAAATATTTTAGGTCAGTTAACCAAAATAAATGCTCAGAATGCTGAACTTGATCAGAGTTTTCAGATGTCATGAGTTATTTCAAGAAATATACTAATGCCCCTGCCTATGGTTGCCCTGGCCAGAACTTCCAGCACTATGTTGAATAGGAGTGGTGAGAGAGGGCATCCTTATCCTGTGCCAGTTTTCAGAGGGAATGCTTCTAGTTTTTGCCCATTCAGTATGATATTGGCTGTGGGTTTGTCATAGATAGCTCTTATTATTTTGAGATACGTCCCATCAATACCTAATTTATTGAGAGTTTTTAGCATGAAGCGTTGTTGAATTTTGTCAAAGGCCTTTTCTGCATCTATTGAGATAATCATGTGGTTTTTGTCTTTGGTTCTGTTTATATGCTGGATTACATTTATTGATTTGGGTATGTTGAACCAGCCCTTGCATCCCAGGAATGAAGCCCACTTGATCATGGTGGATAAGCTTTTTGATGTGCTGCTGGATTCGGTTTGCCAGTATTTTATTGAGGATTTTTGCATCAATGTTCATCAAGGATATTGGTCTGAAATTCTTTTTTTTGGTTGTGTCTCTGCCAGGCTTTGGTATCAGGATGATGCTGGCCTCATAAAATGTGTTAGGTAGGATTCCCTCTCTTTCTATTGATTGGAATAGTTTCAGAAGGAATGGTACCAGTTCTTCCTTGTACCTCTGGTAGAATTCAGCTGTGAATCCATCAGGTCCTGGACTCTTTTTGGTTGGTAAGCTCTTGATTATTGCCACAATTTCAGAGCCTGTTATTGGTCTATTCAGAGATTCAACTTCTTCCTGGTTTAGTCTTGGGAGGGTGTATTTGTCAAGGAATTTATCCATTTCTTCTAGATTTTCTAGTTTATTTGCACAGAGGTGTTTGTAGTATGAAACCATCATTCTCAGTAAACTTTCGCAAGGACAAAAAACCAAACACCGCATGTTCTCACTCATAGGTGGGAATTGAACAATGAGAACACATGGACACAGGAAGGGGAATATCACACTCTGGGGACAGTTGTAGGGTGGGGGGAGGGGGGAGGGACAGCATTAGGAGATGCACCTAATGCTAAATGATGAGTTAATGGGTGCAGCACACCAACATGGCACATGGATACATATGTAACAAACCTGCACATTGTGCACATGTACCCTAAAACTTAAAGTATAATAATAATAATAATAATAAAAAGAAATATATTAATGCCCAAACTAAACTGATAGAATAAAATAAAAGCAAACATTACTCTTGATTAACGGGAATACAAATAATGTAACAGCTAAGGAAGATTTTACAAAATGACAGAGATTGGGGTTGCTATACTTATGAATTGACAAGCAATTGCTCTATAAATTAAATGACCAAAATCAATTTTAACTGTTAACTGTCAACAATAAAAAATTGCCCAAAATTTAAACATTAAACTTCCACTAATATTTATCACTAACAACTTTTCTAAAAAAAAATTGAAGTTTTAAAATATAGCTAAGTGATAGGAAATGCAACTGTAATAAAATATTTTAAAATCTTGAATTTAACTATTACATCTGCCTACAAGCTTAGAAATTATGAGTAGAAGTAGTTTAGTTAGAATTCTGGTTTCTGCTCTGATATTAAAGAGCTTAGAACTTATTACTGTTATCCTCACAAGGAAAAATTGGTCAGATGGAACATTAACATTTCTTGAACCCTTCAGAGACCTGAGGTCACAGGGCAAGTTGTCAGAAATCTAAAGAGACGGGAGACACAGCTGAGACCTGCTTATCTGAAACAAAAGCAAGGGGAGTTTTAACTGGAAGCAACACTGAAATGATAATGTTGATAAATGGATTCAGGCTGAATATGGGCTAAGATAACAGTGAGAAACTCCTGGGGGCTGGAGACTTGAGGGACATTTCATAGGCTTTGCTTCTAGTACCTCCACCATGTTCTCATGATGAAGATCCAACAAAGATTCCTGTGGGTGTGGCAGGGGTAGAGGAAGAGTCATCATTATAAAATAAGCCTATTCTCCCGGAAAAACAACTTCACCAGAACCTTATCCCAGCTGGTGGGAGGGAGTTCTTCCTACTCCACCTGCTCCAGGATTGCTGTTTTACTAAAGAATGGGTAAGGTGAGGGAGTATGAGGTGGAGACGCGGTCAGCTGGAGTAGGAGCTTCAAGGAAACAGGTTGCAGCCAGGAGAGGGAGTAGAAGGCCTGAGTAGCAGAATCTATACTGCTGGAGAAACACCTGTAAAGGTCATAGTCCAAGAACAAGGGACCACTGATACACTGAAATTTAATCAAAAGATTAGAGGATGCCCCCCACTCTGCCATACCATACCACACTGCTGTTGTTTAAATATTTGTCTCCTCCAAAACTCTTGATGAAATTTAATCCCCAATGTGGCAGTATTGAGATGTGGGGCCTTCGAGATGTGGTTGGGTCATGAGGGCTCTGTCCTCATGAGTAGATTAATTCATTAATGAATGAATGGATTAATGGGTTATCATGGGAGTGGGACTGGTGGTTTTATAAACAGAGAAAGAGAGATTTGAATGAGCACACTTGGTCAGTCCCCTTTCCATGAGATGGCCTGTGCCATCTTGGGATTCTGCAGAGAGTCCCCACCAGAAAAAAAGGTTTTCATTATATGCAGCCCCTTGACCTCAGACTTCTCAGCCTGCATAATGATAAGAAATAAATTCATTTTCTTTATAAATAACCCAGTTTCAAGTATCCTATTGTAAGCAACACAAAACAGACTAAGACACACACCAACAAAGCTAAAGTATTATAGTGGGCTGCACCTGAAAGAGCCACAGGGAGCAGACTTTCTCTGAGGAGACATACTTCGGGGAGCTTGAGAGGGAAAACAAAAACAAGGGCACTAGAAGATTTAAGCCTTTTAACATTTATGGTTAACGTAAATTTCCATGCTAAAGGTCTGTTTTTTCTCAATTCCTATTACTCATATGTGTCATTTGCACCTATCAATACAAAATTACAAGGTCTGATGATAAAGCAAGAAAACACATAGTCTGAAGAGGTAAAACAAGGATTACAACCAGACCCAGATATGACACAGATTTTTGAATTATCAGATAGGGAATTTTAAAAAATTATTATTAATATGTTAAGAGGTCCTAATGGAAAAAGCAGACAATGGGCAAGAATAGATGACTAATGTAAGCAGAGAGATAGAAAATCTAAGAAAGAATCAAAAGGAAATGCAAGAAATCAAAAACACTGTAACAGATACGATGAATAATGAGGTATGCACACATCGGCAGACTCAACATGGCCATGGAAAGAATCAGTGAGCTTGAAGACAGGTCAATAGAAATAACTAAAGTATCTAAAAATTGGAAGAGACATTAAAAGTTGCCTACTGTATCTATTTATTTAAGAACTGGTTTAAACACACATCCTCTTTCCTGATGGAATTCCAATTATGTCAGTAATCATCTAATTCTCACTTTCAAGATTATTGCAAGTGTGTGATTTTATCATGACTGTCATAGATAAAAAAAGTTTTCCCATTCAAATACCATTTGGCCATTACTGAGCAATGTAACATACCAGTTATATACAGTTATAATTTAATTCAAAAAATTAAAAAGAGAGTCTACATTTTCCTCACTATTTGTATAATATCTTGGCCAATTTTTTAACATCTCTGTGTGATCATTTTTTAACTAAATGCCATATATTTTTCACACCATACCCTTTACACTCAGCTACTGCTGCCTTGATACTTTCTGGGACTAAGGATGAGCTGTCAAACATTGTAACTAAGAGCTCTTATTTATGGCCTTGCTTCCTTGAACTCAGTATTTAGCTTCGCTTCAGTCAGTGTCGATTTCAGTCCAGCTGTTCATGTTTGAGTATTTAGGTTACTTGCTTCCAAATACTCATGACACTGAACTATTGGAGGTCAAGTTACTGCTAAATGGACTTTTTTGTATATTATAATAGCAGAGGAATATTATAGCAGTTTCTTAAGATTACTAGCTTTTCCTACTTTCACAGACTATAATTTGCTTTTAAGCCCATATTCATATATTCCCCATGCCCATAACTCTCATTTATATATGTGATTCTGTGTTGTTATAGAGAGGGCTAAGAAGAGGCGGCCCAGGCCTTTAAGACATAATCAGACTATACCTGTGGTATTAGCCTCACCTTGGAAGCTTTTTAAAAATTCTATCATTCAAGCCTGTTTGAGGTGGGACCTGTTTGAGTTGGGGCCTAGGCATTAATATTTTTAAAGCACTCCCCCAATAATTGTAATGTGCAAACGGGGTTAGAACTGCTGAACTACTTTCTATAATAATAAAAATCTCACATATATAGCTTTAAAAGTGATACATAAGAATGTCTCAAACACACACACACACACACACACTCCCTCCCTCTCACCCTCTTTCTCTCTCTCTCTCTCTCACACAAGATTTCACAGGATTGAGAAATCATATCCAATAAAAGTTAGCAACAAAGGCTCGTGAGTGTAAAGGACTGCAAAGGTCTTGGACAGGAGGACCTGACTGAGTGGAGGCACATTCCTGGCAGAGGGAAACTGTGACGGAAGGAAGGGAAACCAATACACTTCACAAAGACCTTTTTGAACAACATTGAAAAGAAAAACCCAGAAGAGAATGCAATAAGGAATTGTAGAAAATAAGATGAGACAGGGAGCAGGGTCCCCGATTAAGAGGACATCAAACTTACATTTTAGGGTGCTGTCATTTTAAAGTGTTTCTAAACCACTGTAGTTTTTCATATTATTTAAATGTACAGAAACTTAAACCTATGGTCCTGTTACCCAGTGATATGGTTAGGCTGTGTCCCCACCCAAATCTCATCTTGAATTCCCAGGTGTTGTGGGAGGGACCCAGTGGGAGGTGATTGAATAATGGGGGCGGGTCTTTCCTGTGCTGTTCTCTTGATAGTAAATAAGTCTCACAAGATCTGATGTTTTTTAAAAAGGAGAGTTTCCCTGTACAAGCTCTCTTCTTTTGTCTGCCACCATGTGAGATGTGTCTTTCACCTTCCACCATGATTGTGAGGCCTCCCCAGCCACGTGGAACTGTAAGTCCAATAAACTTCTTTCTTTTTTCAAATTTCCCAGTCTCAGGTATGTCTTTATCAGCAGCATGAGAACAGACTAATACACCCAGCTTAGGAATAAAACACTATTAATGCAGTTGAAATCTCCTGTGTTTTGTTCCATAATCATAACTAATTTCTCCCTTAGCAGAGATAATCATTATCCTATATTTGGCGTTTATTATTCTTAGGCATTTCTTATACTCAAATGCATAGATATTACTTAGATAATACATAGATGCTTATGTTCCAAAACAAAACAAATGTTCCAAGTTAAAAAATATATTGTGAAGTTTAATAGAAAAGACATGGAATCAACCTAGGTGCCCATCAATGACAGATTGGATGAAGAAAATGTAGCACATATAAACTGTAGAATACTATGCAGCCATTAAAAAAGAGTGAAATCTTGTCCTTTGCAGCAACATGAATGCAGCTGGAGGCCATTATCCTAAACAAATTAGCACAGTAATGGAAAACTAAATACCACATGTTCTGACTTATAATTAGGAGCTAAACACTAGGTACACATGGACATAAAGATGTGAATAATAGGCACTGGCGATTACTAGAAGAGGGAGTGTTGGGGAGAAAAGGCTGAAAAACTACCTACCGGGTACTATTCTTACTATATGGGTGATAGGATCATTCATACCCCAAACCTCAGCATCACACAATATACCTATGTAACAAACCTGGACATGTATCACTTGAATCTAAAATAAAAGTTGAAATTATAAAATATATACATATTTGGCTGGGTGTGGTGGCTCACACCTGTAATCCCAACACGTTGCAAAGCTGAGGCAGGTGGATCACTTGAGGTCAGGAGTTCAAGACCAGCCTGGCCAACATGGTGAAACCCTGTCTTTACTAAAAATACAAAAATTAGTTGGGTGTGGTGGTGCACGCCTGTAATCCCAGCTACTCTAGAGGCTGAGGCACAAGAATCACTTGAACCTGGGAGGCAAAGGTTGCAGTGAGCCAAGATTGCACCACTGTACTCCAACCTGGGTGACAGAGCAAAACTCCATCTAGAAAAAAAAATATATATATATATACACACACATACATATATACACATATATGCACACACACACACACACACACATATATATATATAGAGAGAGAGAGAGAGAAGTTATGAAGAGAATAAATACGGCATAATGAAAAAGATATTTCAGGAAGTTGAATCTAGCTAAAACATAGAGTACAGAAAGTTTTTGTGTCATCTAGGAGTATTTGGACTAGCATGTAAAATTGGGCTTAGTAAAGGATGGATATCAAAAAATGGAAAAGAAGTTTTAGTGTCTTAAATATAGAGAATGAGGAAGCAGAATGAGTCAAACCAAGATACTAGGCTTTGTCCCCAAAGGATTAAAATAACGATGTGGTGTTGACAGATTCAGTGAGTCACAGTGGAAGAACTGGTTCCCAAGAGTATAGATGTGCTGTGGAATTTGGCCCTGCTGACCATTCTCTCATTGCTGAAGCGCTCTCCTCCCTAGCCTTCTGCCATCCCTCTCTTTTGGCTCTGTTCCTGCCTCTTTCATTGTTCTCTCTACGTCTTCCTTATGGTCTTCAATTTGTATCCAATTTTTCTTACAGCTAATACTCTCCTGGACTGACTCATTCATTTCCAGGGCCTTAATACACAAATGCTGATGACTTCCAAATTCTTATGGCCAACGTGTAAAGTCTCCTCAGCTCCATATTTCATTTCTAATTGCCTATGGGTATTTATCCCACAGCCACTTTTAACATATCCAAAATTAGTCTTATTACCATCTTTTTCCCTTCTCATTTTATTCATCCCTTTTATTCTTACTTATTCCTGCTCCTTTATTCTCTATCTCTGCAAATGTTCCCCGAGTTTTATCTTCTTACCAAAGCTAGAAAACTGGGAAACAGCCTCACACTTCTCCCTGAACATTAGCTGTGCCCACTATTTAATGCCATGTCTTGCCAAATCAACCTCCTTAATTGTGCTTGTATTGTTTTCCACTTTTCAACTGTCTCCACTGTCTTAATCTCAGGTGGTTTTAAGTATGTTCTCTGGCCTACTATAATATTCCGTAAACTTATCTTTCCACCCCTAGTCTTGTCCAATTCCTTCTCTCTGTCTCTCTTCTGCTATGAGTGATTTTCTTAAATATAAATTTGATCATTCCCTGCTCTTAGGTGGAGGGGAAATTAGGACTCCTCATTACCTTCTGCAGAAGCTTTTTATCTTGTTCTTTTAAATCCTAATTAGGACTCTACAGAGTTAACTCAAAGACAATCAATGGTACCAAGTTAGAAGGTGAAAGATGAGTGAATTATTTGAAGAGACATAAAATAGTTGAGTTCAAAAGCACAGACCCCTTTTTCCCCACTTGTTTTGCTGCTAGGAAATTCATTCAGCAAATATTTATCAAGTATCCACCATGTGCCAGACACTCTTCTCAGTGCTACTCTATTAATTCTACTAATTCTTATAAAAACCCATGGATGTAGGTAATATTATTATTTCAGATTTTACAGATGAAGAAACTGAGGCATGTTATTCAAGGTTAAATTACTCAAGGTCCCCAGCTCGGTAAAGTCCAGAACCAGGACGTGAACCCAGATAATCAGACTCCAGAATTTTGCTACTCAAAGTAGAATTCATGGGCCAGCAGAATGGTAACACTGGTGATGTTAGAAACACAGGCCCTGTGCTTCTACCCTACACTTAATCATTATGTAAATTTTTACAAGATTTCCAGGTGATGTGTGCATTCCTTCATGCTTGAAAAGCTTTGCCTTCAAGTCTCGGTTCTTAACCACATGTCAACCCAATATAACAGTAGTTGACTTGTTCTTTCTTCTTCAGACATGTGAGTTGGCTCTCCTTTTTATGTACCTGTCAAACACAAAAGTAACAAGGCTTAAAACCTTACCCCTGCCAGGCGCGGTAGCTCACGCCTGTAATCCCAGCACTTTGGGAGGCTGAATCGGGCGGATCACCTTAGGTCAGGCGTTCGAGATTAGCCTGACCAACATGGTGAAACTCCATCTCCACTAAAAATACAAAAATTAGCTGGGCGTGGTGGTGGGCACCTGTAATCCCAACTATTCAGGAGGCTGAGGCAGGAGAATCGCTTGAATCCGGAAGGCAGAGGTTGCAGTGAGCCGATCGCACCACTGCATTCCAGCCTGGGTGACAGAGCGAGACTCTGTCTCAAAAAAACAAAACAAAACAATACAAAACAAAAAAACAAACCTTGCCCCTGATCCTTTTGTAGTTCATGAGCATGATAATTGGGTGTTCACACAAATATGTGAAATGTGCCAGCCTCAAACCTTCTTATGACATCAGATCAGCACATGACTCTACTGGGAACTCATTAATCCATTAATCCATTAAGTATCTGGAACTTTTCTAGTTAAAAGAAATATGAACCTATATCTCTAAGAGATATTATTCTTGATGTAGGTCAATTTTATAGGTCCTGAAGAGGAACTAGTGTACCGATGTTCAAAATGACGTCTGGTCAGTGATGGTTGTCCAAACACACACACACACACACACACACACACACACACGGGGGGGAGAGGGGAGAGAGAGCGTCACCGTGTTACCCAGGCTGGAATGGAGTGTCTATTCACAGATGTGATCATAACTCCCTGCAGCCTTGGACCCCTAGCCTCAAGTGATCCTTTTGCCACAGCCTCCTGAGTAGCTGGGACTATAGGCACACACCACCATCCCTGGCTCAAACACTTGATATTAGTCTAATACCAGTAGCCAGACAGGCTAGAGGAGGGATGAAACCAGCTTTGTCTACGTAGTAGGGAACGTTGAGTATCAGATACCATTACAACCCTAATTGATAACACAATCAGCTATCACAATCTTAACAGTGATTTGAGGTAATAAGTATCTTCTAAGTTAATGTGGGAGAGAGGTGGGTTTCAGGATAAACTGTAGACCGCTCATCCTTACGAGACTCACTTGTGGAGGTTTCTGGACAAGCCTCCACCTTGACTCCTCACTCACATGAAAGTTGTTTCCAGCAGTTTGTGAAGTCTCCCATAAAACATGTGAAGCTCCATCAAGTAGTAATAAGAAATGGAAGGTTCACTGAAGATGCTGCAGAGAGAAAGAGAAGATGCCATGTCACACACCACACAGCAGAAATTTAGGCAAAATCCTCATTAGACATAAGGATTCTTAATGTTTTTCTTTCCCAAACACTTTCTTCCCAATCTCAATAGCTTTTCTTCCTTTTTCTTTCTTTCCTCCTTTCCTTTTTCAGGCAGTATCTAACAAACTGCAAGACTGTTACCAGTATCAACTTTAATCCTAAGCTTAAATAATGTAAGCAAAGCATAAATTGTAGAGTTCAAAACAGTAATAAATCTCCTGGCAGGTTTCACGATCCATCACACCCACCCAACCTCATTCTCAGGATCCTGTAAAACAAAAGCAGATCTCTTCAAGGCGGGGATAGGGATATGCATTGTTAATACATTTCCTCATCCTGCTACATTCTCCTCTGGTGCCCGCACTTCTTCGTATTTTCTATAGAACTAAGAATAAAGCTTTTATTCTGGTGGCTAAGGGCTGAATGGACATGCTATCCTCAACATTCAAAACGCAAAGCGCCTGCTCTTTGGATGAGTGCATGTATTTATTTATGTGATAAGTATTTGAAACAGGTCTTTAAGTTGCATATATTTATGAGATACATGTCATATTTTGATACACACATATAATGTGTAATGATCAAATTAGAGTAATTGGGAGATCCACTACCTCAGTCATGGATCTTGTCTTTGTGCTGGGAATATTCTATATCTACTCCTCTAGTTATTTTAAAATATACAAAGAATTATTGTTAACCACAGTCTCCCCATTGTGCTGCTGAACACTAGATCTTATTTCTACTATCCAACTGTATTTTTGTTCCTATTAACAAGCCTCTCTTTATCTCCCCTCCCCACTACCTTTCTGAGTCATTCTACTCTCTACTTCCATAAGATCAATTTATTTTAGCCCCCACATATAAGTGAGAACCTGTGATATTTGTCTTTCTGTGCCTGGCTTATCTCACTTAGCATAATGCCCTCCACTTCCATCCCTGTTGTTGCAAGTGACAGGATTTCCATTCTTTTTATGGCTGAATAATATTTCATTGCGTGTATGTACCACATTTTCTTTATCCATTCATTTGTTGACGGACACAGAGGTTGATTCCATATCTTGGCTAATGTGAATAGTGCTGGAATAAACATGGGAGTGTAGATAACTGTTTGATATGTTGATTTCCTTTCTTTTGGATATATGCTCAGCAATGGAATTGCTGGATCATATGGTACTTCTAATTTTACTTTTTTTGAGGCATCTCCATGCTGTTTTCCATAGTGACTGCAGTAATCTATGTTCCAACAAACAATGTATGAACATTCCCCTGCCTCCACATCACCAATCTCTGTGTTTTTTTTTTATTTTGTAATAATAGTCATTCTAACTGGGGTAAAATGATATCTCATTGTGGTTTTCATTTGCATGTCCCTGGTAAAAAACATTTTAACTCTGGTGAGAATTTAATTGACGAAGGATTAATAACCAGAATACATGAGAAACTCAAACAACTCAATAACAAAAAAAGGACTCCACATAATTCAATTTTAAAATAGGCAGAAGACATGAATATAGACGTTTCTCTAAAGAAGACACATAAGTGGTCAATGAGTATATGAAAAAGTGATGCTCAACGTCACTAATCATCAGAAAAAAATCAAACAGGACTTACGTATATTTTTAAATATTGAATTTCCACATGATGTTTCTTAGAAAAGGGAGTTCCCATTTTAAAAGTAGTTTTCAAGCTATTGAAAACAAATAATAGACAACATAAAGTCTTATGAGCTCAACCTTCTTTGCATGGTGCAAGGTTCCAGGTCATCTGTCCTCTTCCAGCCTTCCTAGCCTTTGCTCCTACTACGCTTTCCTTACTCCCACCATTCCCTGCTGATCCCACCAGCACTCTTAAGCTTCCCTGGAGGCACATGATAGGTCAAGCTTCTGTACCCTTGCTTGTGCTGTTCTCTTCATTCACCTTGGGAGCACTCACTTAACACAGTTTGAATAACTTGTAACAACTTGTGTTGTTGCTGCTATAAAGATTTTACTGATCTCCGTTGAAATTGATCACATCTTTGTTTGTTACCCTGCATATACTAATCTCACTTGTATCAATAGTGTTCATGTGTGTTTTATCTTCAGTAAACAGTATGCTTTTTCACAGCAAGGACTGTTTTATTAATACCTACTCTTTTTTTAATGTACTATTCACTTACTCGAGAACTTAAGCTTGTGCCTGATGAAAGTAAATATACTTTGAATCTTTGAAAGCATAGTCATTTGAATAGTAATTTTCAAACTAAAATGGCAAAAAGCTGTAATAAAAGAAAAATCGTGTAGATGTGTAATCTGTATTAAGGCACACTGAGAAGAGTTAGTATGTCATGGGTTTTTTTTAAAAAAAAATTATTGTATTCTATCTTTAAAGTGTCTTGGGTAAGCATGTGGCATTAATAGTTTAGTCATAACTAGTGACAATTGTGTCTTACAATAATAAGGGATAAAGATGTGATTTCTGGCCAGGCACAGTGGCTCATGCTTGTAATACCAGTGCTTTGGGAGAGCAAGGTGGGAGGATTACGTGAAGCCAGGAGTTCGAGATCAGCCTGGGCAACATAGTGAGAACCTGTCTGTACAAAAATAAAAAATTAGCCACGCATGGTGGTGGGCACCTGTAGTCTCAACTATTCAGGAGGCTGAGGTGGGAGGATTACTTGAACTCAGGAATTGGAGGTTGTAGTGAACTACGATCATGCCATTGCATTCCAGCTTTGGGCAACAGAGCAAGACTTTGTCTCTAAAAAAAAAAAAGAAGAAGAAGAAAAAAAGATGCAATTTTCAACTAATTCATAAAGTCTGAGATGAATCTTAATTTTTTAACATTTTTATTCCTAAAAATCTCTGCTCTGTTGAACAACAGAATTGTTCCTAATTAAGAAGAACTCTAGCCAAGCAGAGTGGCTCATGCCTGTAATTGCAGCACTTTGGGAGACTGAAGCAGGAGGATTGCTTGAGCCCAGAAGTTTGAGACCAGCCTGGGCAACAGGAAGATACCCTGTCTCTACAAGAAATAAAAAATTAGCTGGGCATGGTCACGCACACCTGTGGTCTCAGCTACTTGAGGCGCTGAGGCAGGAGGATCACTTGAACCTAGGAGGTTGCTGATGCATTGAGCTATGATTGCACCACCGCACTCTAGTCTAGGCAACAAAGTGAGACTTTGTCACACACACACACACACAAAAAGAATTCGATACACCCCCATTTACAGTTTCTGCTTCTAAAGGAAATAAGCTTATTTCCCCGCTTTCACACTGTCTACAGTATTGCTGTACATGTAACACATGATATTTAGCTGGTAATTGAGATCTAGAAGTGTCATCAGTCATCATTTCTTTTTTTCTTTTCTTTTTTTTTTTTTTTTTTTGAGACAGAGTCTCACTCTGTCACCCAGGCTGGAGTGCAGTGGCATAATCTCAGCTCACGACAACTTCCGCCTCCCGGGTTCAAGCGATTCTCTTGCCTCAGCCTCCCGAGTAGCTGGGACTACAGGCACCTGCCACCACGCCCAGCTAATTTTTTGTATTTTTAGTAGAGATGGGGTTTCACCATGTTGGGCAGGCTGGTCTTGAACTCCTGACCTCAGGTGATCTGCCCGCCTCGTCCTCCCAAAGTGCTGGGATTACGGTGTGAGCCAATGCGCCCGGCCATTAATCATCATTTCTAACGTAGCATCAAAACATTTCCACCGGTGCAACAGAAATCAATATAAACTTTAAAAATATAGTTAGCATGCCTTGGAAATTTTCATAGGCAATAAGAAAGATTTATAAATTAGTTCCGATGCTAAAAAGTAGAACACAAATTTATGTTTGAATATATGTTAATAAAATGGAATGCCTCACAGCACAAGAATATTGTGAAAAATCATCACTATTTTAAAAATGAGCATACTTTGAGGATTAGGGCAATAAATAAATGCAGACCAGACCACTCATACTGTGAAATTAGCTAGACTTGAAATAAAACTTTGAAATGGTTAAAGTTCTTTTTGAATTGTACTGAAATAGGAGAATTCTATTTCTAGCCCTGTGATTTATTCATATTCATTCTATGACTCATGTTATGAATAAATGTGGGGCACTGGCTGAATATACATTTTAGATAGATAAGAGAAAAAATGTTTATTACCATAAGAATAGAATTAATAAAAAACAAATAATGCTGTGGACAAATGAGCAACTATTAGTATGCTATTTGATCCAAAATAGGAAAAGTAATTACTAAACTTTGGAAATCCAATGAATGTACAGTTTGAAATGCAAACTTTATGTCAGAAGAGAAAAAACCCAAAAAATCTAAAAAAATTTTTCATCTCCAAAAAGAGAAGATATTTCCTATGTATGTTTCACTTGTATTTCCCAACCATTTAGTAAAAAAATGAGAAATGTTACTGTTAAGTTTGTACTTAGTTGAGTTCATAAATAAAATTATATACAATTCCCTAGACTTTTGGGTATCAGTATCAAGTGTATATCAAGTATATATATTTTATTTCTGGCTTCGAGGACATCCTTAACTGTAACTTTTTTTGTTATTAAGTTTTCTTTCTCGCTTGTTTCCAAAGAGAATAGCAATATTTCAACTCAAAAACCAATTTCAATTTGTTTTAGTGCATGTCTAGAATTAGAGAGACTTCTATTTAATATTTAAACACATTAATTAATATTTAAACAGCAAAGTACTTGTGCCAGGTAAATTCTAACTAAAGTAAAATGGAAACTAGTTTGTTCTTCCCAGGTTTATAACCATAAGTTGGTGATGCTCAGTTAAGAGGCTTTTGGTATGTGCGAGTGTGTGTGTGTGTGTGTGTGTGTGTGTGTGTGTGTGTTTAATCATTTTCAATCTATTCAACGTAATTTCCAAATTAATCTTCCTCCAAGTTGAATAGGCAATTAAATTGGTTGAAACATTTAATGACTGTTAAACTTTTAACTGTGTGCTCCTGAAGAAAATAAAATTTTCAAAAGGAAAGCAACATTTTTTCCAAATGCAAGTTTACAGCTGTTGTTATATAAATATGCTTGTTCTTTTCCTTATCTAGGCAGTAGATTAAAACCTGTCCTTAAGAAGTATACGGTTTAGAATCTTTAAAGTATAAATATTTGCAAACAAATCCCTTTACTATTCTTTTAACTGTATATGTGACAAACATCAAAAGTAGAAGGAATTAGGAGGCTAAAGTTTTATGAAGGATGGTCATTTTCTAGGCCTTTAAGATTTGTTGATTAGAAAAAACGTCTTGATGTACTAAGCAGTCCCATAAGAACTCTTTAGCTTAAATGACCAAAAGAAATGTAAACTTAGAATGGCAGGTAAATTTGGGTTGGTAGGTAAGGATAAAAAGAATTTGGATTTGATGGAATCTTTTTAAAGCAGTCTGGGTCTAGCATGGAACTACCCCTAAAGAATATTGGAAGAGTCTGACTGGGCGCAGTGGCTCACGCCTGTAATCGCAGCACTCTTGTAGGCCAAGGAGGGCGGATCACCTAAGGTCGGGAGTTCGAGACCAGCCTGAGCAACATGGAGAAACCCCATCTCTACTAAAAATACAAAATTAGCCAGGCGTTGGTGGCACATGCCTGTAACCCCAGCTACTAGGGAGGGTGAGGCAGGAGAATCGCTTGAACCTGGGAGGCGGAGGTTGCGGTAAGCCAAGATTGCGCCATTGCACTCCAGCCTGGGCAACAAGAGCGAAACTCCATCTAAAAAAAAAAAAGAATATTGGAAGAGTCTAATACATGTGGAAGATTTTTCCAGTGTCTTCAATTTATCAAAACACTTTGAGAGTGTTTTAAGGTCATGGAATAACCCCCAATATATGTTATTACATGAAAATACAGCAAGGTAAAGAGTAGAGGGTATTTGATGCTTTTTTTCCCCTCTGATTTCTATAGGCTTGTATATGCACAGAATATGTCTCCAAGGATAGAAAAGAAACTTGTGAGAATAATTGGCAGGGGGGAAGAAAACAAGGGAGTTGGATGAAAGAAATATTGTCATCTGTATATCCTTTTGAAATTTTGCAATTTATCTCTTTATGTATATATTATCTATTTTAAAAATCTACACAGATGCCAGGGACCTAGTTCTACTGAATCAGAATTTCTGGGATCCGGCTGAGGCACTTGTATTTGTAGCAGCTGTAACTCCCATTTGGCACTTACTGCCTTCCTTTAAGGGATATCCACATGAGAGTATAAGTTTTATCCCCTCAACTAGACAAGCACATGGTGGGGAAGGGGGATCTTATGCTCCTGTTGACAAGGGTAGTGCAGAGGTGTAACTATGATTCTCCTATTACCTTACATTATAGTGAGGAAGAGTTTTGGAAATAAATTTCAACATAATAGGATTACGAGATCCTTAAAGTTGTTCACTTTTGATTGTTCCAGGCCAAATGTCAGTAAGTGCCAACAATATGATATTCACACCAACTCTTGTTTTTTGAAGGGCATAATAATGGATTAATTAAGCTCTAGATACCTAAAAGCCAGAGTAAAATCTAAAGCTAGAACTGCAGTCCTTAGGGATGTATGGTTATCAGATACAGAAGTCACATTACATTGCAGAAAGGTTCCCTATCTCTAGGATGATAGATGTAGGACAACCCAGTGGTTCCTAGACTTCTCTTCCACCATTGTGTCTCCAGCAAGCACAGGTTTTGCAGAACTTCCATGAAGATCTGGTGTTTCACTATTTTCTTTTGGACACAGTGCTGTAATTCAGACCCTTTCCAGCCTCATGGCCAACCTATATTGTACACAGCTTGAGCTGGCTCTTCTTGGTTCTGTTTGTGTCTCCCTTCACTTAGTACGTACACATTCCTAAAATGCCCTTTGAATGAATAAATTAGTGGATGAATCCCTTTTTGTGATGCCCTGGGTTTTTTTAAGTTCAGTTCTTCTGCTAACAAACTGTCCTTCCCACCTTTTAATTTTATTCCTTCCTCTAACTGATCCCAAGTGGTGAAGAACTTGTATCATTTAACCAGCCATGTTTGGGTTATAACTCACAAGTTTTAGCATTTCATAGTCTGGTGAAAGTTCACTCCCTTGGGTTTGGAGGTTCATGTGTGCTATTCAAATTAATGTGTCTTCATTCATGTTTAATTATAAAGATGTTTTTCTTTGGAGTGATATCATCTGTAATTTGGCAATAATTAAGACAATCTTAACATTCATTTCTCATAGAATGTATACAATTAGAGGTACTACAAAATGCAACTGCATGATACATTCTGTTACTTGGGAAAAACTAGACCAGTCAGGCTTCATTGTTATAAATGACAAAAATCAATTCTGCCTTTAAGAAAGAAGTGCATTGGAAACCTACCTGGCAGCTGATAGAATTAAAACAAATGGAGAAATTGGCTTGGAAACAAAAACCCCAGCCAAAGAGATGACCTTTAGCAGCCAATGCAGAGTGTTGCTGCATTCTTGGCTGGACACTGGACGCCACTCATGAAGCCTTCAACACCACCACCATGCTACCACCCCTCACCACCATTCCAACAACCAGAATGAATTCTAACCGTCTGTGTTTCTTTGTCTCACTAGATAAAGATTCAGTGTGCCTTGGGGGGCTTTGTGAGAGTTCATTGTAGGGATCTGAGAGAGCAAGTATCTGGCATTTTGGATTTCTTTGGTAGTAGGTGGAGCCCTATGTCTCACTGAGAGTCACATAACCGATAATTGCCCAAACACAGGGTTCAGAGAATGGGCTGCCCCACCCAAAAACACACCCCCTGATACATCCCTACAAAATGGAGGCACCGTCTAGAAATAGGCTTATTTTGATGGTATTGTGGAAAGGAAACATGCAGCAGATATGAGTTTCTAGGAAGACTTGAAATAAAGGCAGATATATCCAGAACATCAGAATGAGATTGTTTAATGGCTAAGTATAGGGTCACTTTTGGCAATGGTTACATAAGAAGGCGATAACAAAATGTATGCACAGCTGTAGATAACTCTGTTTAAGTGGAATGCGGATTCTGCAATGTTCAAGAAGTACGATTGTCATTTGTAAGGGGTTTTCTTCAATGTCTCCTATTTCCTGGCTTGATTTTGCAGACTCTCACATCTACATAATTGATTCAAAATAACACAACAGGCTCATGATCATTTAGCCTACGTTTCTGTGGACTAAATGCAAGCAAAGGTGAAGAGAAGGTCGAATTTGTAGTACCTTCCTTCTGCAGGCTGGGAACTGAGGCTCATGCTGACAATTACTTCTACTTCATTCTTTACCTACCAGAGGATTCTATCAGATAATACCTTCTCTGTGAAACCATGACTTATTTTTCTACAATGGGCCCATTTCTCCTCTCTTTGAATCTCAGTAATTTTAAAAAATAATTTTGTTTATTAATGTTTCATATTTCATTGTCTGTATCTTGATTCTCTCAGGAAATTATGAACTGTGTGAAAGACTATATTATTTAGGCAAAGTTAGACATTCTCTATTCCTAGTTTCCTTATTACCTTGTCCATTATGACATTGTTTCTCTAGCTGATTTCCCACAAGTCTGTAAGCTCCTGGGGATAGAAATTGTGTTTTTTTTTTTTTAACCACAATGAGATACCATCTCACACCAGTCAGAATGGCTATTATTAGAAAGTAAGAAAATAATAAATGCTGCTGAAGCTGTGGAGAAAAGGGGACACTTATACACTGTTTAGTGGGAGTGTAAGTTAGTTCAACCATTGTGGAAAGCAGCGTGGGGATTCCTCAAAGAGCTGAAAACAGAACTACCATTCAACCCAGCAATCCCATTATCGGGTATATTCCCAGAAGATATAAATTATTCTACCATAAAGACATATGCAAACAAATGTTCATTGCAGCACTATCCACAATAGCAATGACATGGAATCAATCTAAATGTCCATCAATGACAGACTAAATAAAGAAAATGTGGTACATGTACCCCATGGAATACTATGCAGCCATATAAAAGACCAAGATCATGTCTTTTGCAGGAACGTGGATGGAGATGGAGGCCATTATCCTCCACCAACTAAAGCAGGAACAGAAAACCAAATACCTCACATTCACACTTAAAAGTGGGAGTTAATTATTAGAATTCATGGGCACAAAGAAGGAAACGACAGACACTGGGTGTTGTTACTTGAGGGTGGAGGCCAGAAGGAGGGAGAGGAGAAGCAAAAATAACTATTGAGTACTAGGCTTAGCACCTGGGTAATAACATAATCTGTACAACCAACCCTTGTGACATGAGTTTACCTATATAACAAACCTGCACATGTACCCTGTGAACCTAAAACAAAAGATAAAAAAAGAAATGTAATAGATTTGTTGTCTTTATCCGTGGTACTGAAAATTGAAAGAACCAATAAGAAGAGACCATTTGTTTATTTTAAGTGAGCTTGACTTATACAAGATGTGAACAAAATTCCCATTTACTTGGTAAAATTATTATATTTTTGGAGTTCCAATGAAACGTGTGTTATTTTATTTATTTATATATTTATTTTTGAGACAGAGTCTCACTCTGTTGCCCAGGCTGGAGTGCAGTGGTGCGATCTCGGCTCACTGAAACCTCTGCCTCCCGGGTTCAAGCAATTCTCCTGCCTCAGCCTCCCGAGTAGCTGGGACTACAGGTGCATGCCACCACACCTGACTAATTTTTTGTATTTTTAGTAGAGACGGGGT